>NC_089506.1:142791391-143094421 GCF_036850995.1 Saccopteryx leptura
CCATGACTTTACCAACACACTGTATTTAACATCTGCAGAGTAAATATTTAGGCTAATGATTTTTAAAATCAACATGATATTTTTTAAAAAATAATTTTTTTGAAGACCCTGGTGGGTGGCTCAGTGGATATAGCATCAGCCCAGCATATGGCCATCCCGGGTTTGATTTTTGGTCAGGGCTCACAGGAGAAGCGACCATCTGCTTCTTCCCTCCCCCTTCTCTCCCTCTTCCCCTCTCTCAGCCAGTGGCTCGATTGGTTCTAGTGTTGGCCCTGGGCGCTGAAGATGGCTTGCTTAGTCTGAGCCTGTCAGTCTCAGGTGCTAAAAATATTTTGGTAGCATTGGTTGGGAGCACATGAGGGAGCCTTTCTCACTATCTCCCCTCCTCTTGCCTAAATAATAATTATTATTATTATAACAAAATTTACTGGGCCTAGCAGTTTTTCTTTCCAGATTTTTTTTGAGAATACTGGTAATCGACTTTAGATTTCTGAATTGTTGAGACTCTAAAAAGTTAAGATTAGAATGCTGCTGTGTTCAGTGTTCTCAAACAAGAGCTACTATTGTGCACAAGGACTTCCTCCCTCATACTCTTCCCTATTATCCCTGAGCTCACTGCTTCCAATTATTTCTCTGTAAATTAAAACCTCCTCATTATTCTCAAAGGAAAAAAACACTCAGAAGCATCTCAATTTTTTTCAGTTAAAAAACGAAACAACCAACAAATTGATGTAGAAAGTGCACAATAAAAGAAGCTGGTAGTAAAATAAAATGACTGCTTCTCTGGCTACTACTTTATACAGAGTATATAGTTACAGAAGCAACCAATTTTTAACCTTTTTTTTTTGTACTACCCAATATTTTAAAGAACACTAGATCTCAAAACAAACTATCATCTATTAATAATGTCTGCATTTAATTGAGGAACACAGTACATTCAGAATCTAATTTTTTTTCTTTTGCTTCATTTTTTTCTTTCTTTCTTTCTTTCTTTTTTTTTTTTTTTTTTTTTTTTTTTTTTTGAAAGAAAGAGACAGACAGGAAGGGATAGAGATGAGAAGCATTAACTTGTAGTTGTTCGTTGACTGCTTTGCATATATGCCTTAGACCGGGAGGCTCCAGCCAAGCCAGTGACCCCTTGCTCAAGCCTAAAATCTCAGTGTCCCGGGTCAACAATCTATCCACTGCACCACCACTGGTCAGATTTGCCATTCATTTCTTAATGAAATTCTATTATCTTACAGCAACTAATAGAACATATCCTAAACATGGTACTATTTTTTAAAATTATTATTTATATGAGCATAATTATGCTTATTTTAATTGATGGGGCTTATATCAGAAAATGGATATTTTAAAAGAACTAGTGGGATGATACTTATGTATATTTTTTTCAAAAAGTTTTGTCATCAATTTTCTGTATACGTGTGTGCATGGGTATGTGTGTGACACGTATTATGAGACTTCGTTTTATTCTTGGAGTTTGACTTAATCACAAGAGGTTAGGGCTAGAACAGATCTTAGAGATCTAACACATCATTTTACAGACAGTGAACATTTTAATGACTTTCCCGAGGCCAACAAGCTGAGCTGAGGCTGACCCACAGCTAGAGCTCAGGTTTCCTGGTTTCCAGACTAGTGCTGGTTCCACCCGGTTATATTTCATCAGTATTTCAGTGGCTTCCCTGCATCTTCCTGCCCACAAATATATTTATATGATAAAGAAAACGAGCTACTCACATCATAGTCCACCTCAGGAAAACATGGGGCTGCATGATAGCTTCAAAGTGGGAGGCAAAAGGAAATGAATCTAATAAAGTGGACAACACAAGATATAAACATTCATTGAAACTTCAGGCAAGAAGAGAAGTGCTTGTCTCTTTTCCTTGTCATCCTTAAAAACAAAAAAAAAAGGGGGGGGGAGAAAAAAATTATAAATGTCTTGAGTTTCAGGAAAAAAATGCTCTATTAGTGAGTCAGACTTACAAAATAATGTTAACAAAGGAAGTGACTGTCAATGCGTGGGTGAGATTTTTTTAGAAGTTACATGAAATATAGCTTTATGTGTATGGTTCTGAAACATTCTTCCTCTACTTCTCAGGCTTCCTCAATGACCAGGCGCCATGGGCTAACTTAGATTCATTTGCTTTCTCACTCATGCATCTCAAGATTCAGACAAAGAATGCTATTATTTTCTTCCAAAATAATATGTATCTTAATATGTCTGTGAGATTGCTATTTCTTTTTTTTTCTCTGAAGCTGGAAATGGGGAGAGACAGTCAGACAGACTCCCGCATGCGCCCAACCGACCGGGATCCACCCGGCACGCCCACCAGGGGCGACGCTCTGCCCACCAGGGGGCAGTGCTCTGCCCTTCCGGGGCGTCGCTCTGCCGCGACCAGAGCCACTCCAGTGCCTGGGGCAGAGGCCAAGGAGCCATCCCCAGCGCCCGGGCCATCTTTGCTCCAATGGAGCCTTGGCTGCGGGAGGGGAAGAGAGAGACAGAGAGGAAGGGGGGAGGAAGGAGGGGGGAGTGGAGAAGCAAATGGGCGCTTCTCCTGTGTGCCCTGGCCGGGAATCGAACCCGGGTCCCCCACACGCCTGGCCGATGCTCTACCGCTGAGCCAACCGGCCAGGGCCTCTTTTTTATTTGCATTGAATGTTATTTTAGCTCCTCTTCCACTTTGCAAAATCTTAGGCATCCTTCAACATCTAATTTAATACCACCTCCTCCTTGGAGCCTTTACAAATCTGCAACTTTATCATTAGTAACCACTTCCTGTAGCGCTTTTAATGTACCTCTTGGAGAAATTAATTTAGTCTGCCTTGTTCTGTGGAGCATGCGGCTGTTCTTCCTGTTAGGTTCGGATCTGCATGAGACCTGGGAAATACTGTCTGTCAGTCTTCTGCGTGCCAGGGACATGTTAAGGTAAGTATCAGGGATTCCAGAATAAACACAATAAAAGCCCATGGCTTCCAGAAACTATGTAAAATTTAGGATGCAAATATAACAGGTTATATTTTCCTATCAGAAAGCAGACCTTGACTCAAAGAATTGAATGCAAATAATGTATTTGAGAAGTGAAGAGTGAGGCAGTGAGATCATAAAAGAAAGAAAGCCTAAAGGGGCACATTAATAATGAGCAGGTTTCCATGGAAACAAATAGTAGAGTGGTGGTTGCCAAGGCCTGGGGGATAGGAGGAAATGAAGAGACATTGGTCAAAGGGTACAAACTTTCAGTTATAAGATAAATAAGTTCTAGGGATCTAATGTATTGCATGGTGCTCTAATTAATAATACTGTATTGTAAACTTGAAATTGGCTAAAAGAGTAATCTTAAGCATTCTCACCACACACAAAACAAATAGTAACTAGGTAAGGTGATGGATATGTTCATTAACTTGATTGTGCTAATCATTTCACAGTGCATATGTGCATCAAATCATTATGTTGCATACTTTAAATAGATACAATTCTTTGTGTCAATTATACACCAATAAATCTGGAAAAAAATAATCAGCAGAGATTCTGTTCCTCTAAGGACCCTCTGAGAAACCATATAGAACTCTGATTGTCCAATGATGAGGACACTAAGGTTAAAAATCTTTTGTTTGTTGATTGCTCCTGGGAGATGAACTCAAAGTCACTGCTGGCCAGTTCTAGTCTTAGCCAAGCAGTCCTCCAAATAGCCAGAGACACTTCAAGGCAGAGATGTACGAGTCTGAGCGGGAAGCTGTTCACAGGTCCGCCATGGCTGAAGACGACCTTCAGGAAGTACACAGGCAGTGGAGCAACAGCAGTGGTCACGGGGCCATAAACAGTTACTGTTGAGTTTTAAATAAATCTAGCTGCTACCCTTAACAAAATGTAAATACTGAGAAAGTACTGACATTACTCTTTTCTAAGAAAACTGAGGGGTTTTTTAAAAGTATAATTTCCTTACCAAATCAAAATATATATGAGATTTGATTTTCTCTGAATTATTGAGTTACAAAAACATTTTGCTTTCAGGAATAAATTAGATTGTTCCTGATATAGGCTACTCCATTAGGTTTAGAAACTCTTTCTTGTCATAAGTATACTCTTTGTTTTCCTTTACATTTTATCTTTTTCACATTTAAAAGTAATGCATGCTAATTATACAAGTACTATAAAATACACACAGGAAAAAACAAGAAAATCATTTCATTGGCTCCACCAAATACTTGCACAGAAAAATAACATGGAATAATCCTGACTATGGGGCTCAAGCATTTTTCTTAAACAGAGTATACACTAAACATTGCCTCACCTATGTTAGCTCATTAATGACTTATTCTATTATTTAAGGGCACACTTATTTTCTATCATTTTTTTTAAAAAAATTCTTAAGCAGAATTAGCAGCCTAGACAAAATTACTGCTTATATTACAGACATGTAACATTTTTATATCTATTTTTTTATTTAAATTATTTTACTTATTGATTTTAGAAAGAGAGACATGGGGAAAGAGTGAGAGATAAACATTAACCTGTTGTTCCACATATTTATGCATTCATCGGTTGACTCTTACAAGTGCCCTGACCAGGGATTGAACCTGCAACTTTGGCATATCAGGACAATGCTCTAACTAATTAAGCTACCTGGCCAGGATGACATGTAAATTTTTTAAAGATATTTATTTGTTAATGGATTTCTAATTATCCCACACTATGCTAAGAAAGTATAGTCACCCTGGCCAGGTGGTGGCACAGTGAATAGAGTATCAGACTGGGACAGAGGACCCAGGTTTGAAACCCCAAGGTCGCTGGCTTGAGCCCAAGGTCACTGGCATGAGCAAGGGGTCACTCGCACTGCTATAGCCCACTGGTCAAGGCACATATGAGAAAGCAATCACTGAACAAATAAGGAGCTGCAATGAAGAATTAATGTTTCTCATTTCTCTCCCTTCCTGTCTGTCTGTCCCTATCTGTCCCTCTCTCTGTCTTTCTCTTTGTCAAAACATAAAGAAAAAAGTATAGTCAGCCTGATATTGACATTTGTAAAATGTTGAAGCTTTATCACTGACCTAGTACATGATGATTTTTGTGAATTGTAGAGTCCCAAAAAGTTTTTATAGTCTCAGTTTTTTGAAGGATATGCTTGTCCTACCTTATTTACACTGAAATCTTAAGGATTTCTTAGGTGACAGTATTGCGTATCATCTTGCATATATAGTATATTTGTTAATCGGACACTTCAATAGTGTCCTATGAGTATCCCAATTACTTAAGAAAAAAATATTAAAGATAGATATTTAAATGAAATGAACTTGGATCTTAGTGAAATACATATTTTGTGATACTACTAAAGGTAAAGCCAAAGAGTAAGGTAGAATACATAGAGATTACTGTTAGATTCAGGGAGTACTGGGGCTTCCAAAGAGTGTAACTATTGAAGGAACAGGGAGTGCTGCAAAGAGTGTAACTATGGAAGGAACAGTAAGTGCTGATATGGCTCCTGTGAGGCTGGGAACAAAGAAGGTCAGAGACCCTTATCAGAAGTTTAGGTTTGAAATTCACCACTAAGCTAAAACCGGCCCCTGTTGCTATGCCGGCCCCTGTTGCTATGCTGCGTGTGACCTCCCTAGCCAATAGCTAAACTGCCACATCTGCTTCTGTGTAATGCTTGCTCATTTAGGATATATAAGGGCCTGGCTGTAAGCTCCAGGCGCGGCTCCCATTTGTAGCTCCTTGTGAGCACGGTGTCTCCGGACATCTTGGGAGTTCACCCCTGCGCAGGTTAAACTGGCCAATAAAGTAACATCTTAACTCCTGAAAGTCTCCGATGTTTGTTCTCATAACCGGTGGATGCTACAATTACAAGTAGATTATGAACAAGACTTAGAAGCAATGAAATATAGCGCTTACAGACAGTTAACTACTTTCTTTCTGGGAGGAAAGTCTTTGAAAACTTGACCTTGCTGAAGCTCTAACAGTGAATTCAACACTGCAGTCTTTGCTCAGGGGTATATATATGTCTACAAGACAGAAAGCCCTAAAATGATTTTATCTTGACTACCTTAGCTATCTGTCACTAAAGATCTCCAATTTTACACCACATCTACAACTGGTCTTAATATTAAAAAAAAATGTTTCTCTGAGAATACATATTTGCTTCATGTTCAGACACAAACTTACAAACTAACTTTTGGAGAGTAGGTTGTAGTTAAATTGGGAACTGACTACATTCATTTTACCAAACAGAGAAAGTTTTTCACTCAGAATAATGATGAGTCATCAAGACATTGCTTCAGAGTTTAAGAAACTGATTTTCTGTCCTGAACTTGTTCATTATTACAGTATACCAAGAAATCCAAATTTTCAGAAAGTACTTATAGATTAGAACAGTCCCATATTTTCTAACATAAACTCTGAGGTATATTGTACAAGCCCTATGGAAGTTAGTGTCTATGGGTATAGGTGGTATAGGAAAATATAGCTGCCAATTTCTTACATACATATGTATATGCATGTTACACACATTCACACTACACACATATTGCCAAAATTAAAAAAGACTTTTTTCTCCTTAAGAGGAGTAGATTATTATGTTTAGTAGCATAAAAGGCAGAAAGAGAGGTAATGAGAATTGGTTATAATATAATTTTCCCCCTTTTCCATAAAATTTTACTATTACTGTGGGTTTAGAGAGGCTATGCAATTCTTTTGTTTCAACAGATATTCCAAGAAATGAACATTTAGGGAATGGTTTCCTGGACCTAGTTATCAAGAACATCAAAAGTAGTAGTTTAATTTAGAGCTAAAGGTTTAGAATTGCAGAGGAAAAACTATCCATACAATAGTGATTAATGCTGTCATTTGCTTCAATCCAACTAAAAACATTCTAAATACCTTCACTCATTCTACCAAAGGTTTCAAGGGTTTGAAATGCTACTGCTATCTCAACAACAACCAAATAATTCAGATGAAAATAATCTAAATTTGTTCTGTAAAGTTAAGGTAAAAAAATGGTCATGAGTATTTTCACCATATGGGAAAAATATTACTAAAAGTAAAATGCATCAACAATTAAATCCTGCTCTATGTTATATTAAGCAGTGTGAAAAGAATAAATTCTTACTGATTTTTAGAATGAATACTATTGAGTTGTTTTAAAAATAAACTTAAGAATCTACATTATAGATCCTAGAGGTTAAAAATCTAGTGATTTAAATAATTTATCTAGTCTAATATGCTCTATGTTCCAGAATATTGTGCATCAACTTTACCTGGAATATTATTTGATTTACTCTTATTCTCAGAATACACCAAAAAAAATCATACTCAATATAAACAGGTATATTAGAAATAAAATATGAACACATGTATAAGAAATTTTAAGTCAGTTACATTTTTTTTTTAGTCATGGGATTAATTATTTATTTTCAGATTTGAAATTTATTTTTAAGCACTTTGAAGAAATGAGGTTACAAAGGCACCCAACATTGAATTTATTCCTGAAACACCCCCTTGCTCACTCTCCAGTAATAGCTGCTAGAATCTTAAAGTCAATTTGTTTATTTTGTTTGCCTGAGAGAGTGTTCTTCAAACCTTTTCATCTGTCATTCAGATTAATCTAAATCTTTTTGGACTTAGTTCTGTTGGTTGTGTCAGCTCTCCCTTGTGTTTTTGCCTTTGACATTCATGTTTAAAGGTTGTTGATTGCCTGACATTTTCAATTTCGTGCATACTGGTTAGATGAAATTTTACCAAATATGCTCTGTGATTCAGGGATGGTAGAAAAAAATAAATGTTTAATGTTCATTGCATTTTATAGTGTAAAGTTAAAACTTTAGGGGAGAGTAGGTGAGTTTAAAAGGAATTCTTAATGTAATTTTTAAAATAAAAAATGAAGCCCATATATAAAAAGATATGTCAATGTAGGCCTAGCTTTCACATATTTTCCTAAGTACAAGGAAAGTTAGAATATTAGAAAACAAATATCAGTGAGATACTGCATTTTCTGTGAACCATTATAACAGAACTTAACTGTAATAAATGAAAAAAGAGGCCAGGAAGTAAAAAAACAAGACTCAGATAAAATCTTTCCAGTGCAAGACTTGCAGTGAACACTTTGCCTTATACCTACCTGGGGTGGGGGATGGGAGTGAGGTGTCACACTCTCATCACAAACAGGGTCTTCATTGGGGGAGCCAAAGGAATCGGAGACAAACTGGCTTCTTGTGTGTCCCTTCAGAGTAAGGAGGCATTGTTCAATATGGAGACCTTTTTTTAGTTTATTTTAGAACCACAAAACTAGATTTTATTTCTTCAACACTGAATTGTTATAAAATATTTTTATTTATATTTGTAGTATATTTTTTATATTCATGTGATTTATTTTTTATTTCATAATTACAGTTGACATAGAGTATTATATTAGTTTCAGATGTACTTCCCAGTGACTAGGCATTATGTAATTTACTAAGTGACCATCCTGATAAATTTTATGCCCATATGACACCATACATAATTATTAGAATATTATTGACTATATTCCTTATGCCATACTTCATATCCCCATGACTATTCTGTAACAACTAATTTGTACTTCTTAATCCTTTCACCTTTTTCACCCATCCTCCCATCACCCTCCACATTTGACAACCATTAAAATGTTCTCTGTATCTATGAATCTGTTTCTGTTCTGGTTATTCATTTATTTATTTTTTTTAGGGGGGGGGCGATTCAATTGTTGACAGATATATACTTATGCCACTTTATTGTTAATATATACTGTATTTTTTGCTCCATAAGACACACCTGACCATAAGACACACCTAGGATTTTAAGAAGGAAAATAAGAAAAAAAATATTCTGAACCAAATGGTGTGTTAAAATATTTAATAAAATATACCACAATAATATTTCAACAATGTAAACTTAACAGCAGTATTAGCAACCATTAGCACTGTTTTTAACAAATGAGAAGAGACTTTAATCTTCAAATACTTTTCTAGTTGTCTGGGAACCCCAGGACTCATCATCACTAGTGTCAGAATTTAAGAAACTCAGTTGCTCACAATTACTGGTATCACTTTCTTTTCTATTTTCATATATGAAGCCATCTTCAGTGCCATCTAAGGCACTGCTAATGCCACATTTTTTGAATGACTGTACCACGGTTACATTCTTCTCTGACTGCCATGATGTTTTCACCCATTCACAAACTTGAGTGATAGTGGGTCTCTTCATTCATCCAGTTGGTGTCAGATCATGATTACCAGCAGCCATCCATTTGTTCCACTCTTATTGCATGAAGACTTTAAACAGTTTGTTGATGGAAATGTCGAGAGGTTGCAACTGGCTGGTAGGACCCCCAGGAATTACAGCTAGATGAGTCTTCACTTCTTTAGTTATTTTTGTGTGTGTGTGGTTTTGCTAATATGTGCTCTAAACTGGTCAAGCACTAATAGGACAAATTTTTTCAGAAACCCTCTAGCACTCTTGGCCCCTCCTCTATCTGCCAGCAAGCCAACCAATGAAATGCTATTAGGGTGGCAACAAGTGACATCAGCACTTCACACAGAGTGCCAGCAGCTGCAGCGCACCTCTCACGTCTGCCTTCATGATGCCAGATGAATGAGCCCACACAGCATGGCGCGCCTTCCCTCCTTTACTGCATGTAACTGTGGAAACTGGAACCAGGAGATCACTCAGCAGATGCCGGGGATCCACAAACCATCTTGGTGGGTATAATTACGCCTCCACTGGTGCTCATTCTATGTATGTTTACCAGCGCAGCACCCCTTAGCAACTAAAAAAAAAATGAACATTTGCTCCATAAGACGCACGGGCATTTTCCCTTCCACTTTTTTGGGGGGAAAAGTGCATCTTATGGAGTGAAAAATACAATATTTCTTCTCAAAGAAGACCCAGGCCCTGGCCGGTTGGCTCAGCGGTAGAGTGATGGCCTGGCGTGCGGGGGACCTGGGTTCGATTTCTGGCCAGGGCACATAGGAGAAGCACCCATTTGCTTCTCCACCACCCCCCCCTTCCTCTCTGTCTCTCTCTTCCCCTCCCGTAGCCAAGGCTCCATTGGAGCAAAGATGGCCCGGGCGCTGGGGATGGCTCCTTGGCCTCTGCCCCAGGCGCTGGAGTGGCTCTGGTTGTGGCAGAACGATGCCCCGGAGGGGCAGAGCATTGCCCCCTGGTGGGCAGAGCGTCGCCCCTGGTGGGCATGCCGGGTGGATCCCGGTCAGGCGCATGCAGGAGTCTGTCTGACTGTCTCTCCCCATTTCCAGCTTCAGAAAAATACACACACACACACACACACGCACACACACAAAAGAAGACCCTTTACCACTTCTTGTACTGCTGATTTGGTCACGATGAACTCCTTTAGCTATTTTTGTCTGGGAAGCTCTTTATCTGTCCTTCAATTCTAAATGATAGCTTTGCTCAGTGAAGCAATCTTACTTGTAGGTCTTTGCTTTTCATCACTTTCAATATTTCTTGCCACTTTTTTTTAACCTACCAAGGTTCTTGTGAGAGCTCCCTTGTGGTTAACTAACTGCTTTTCTCTTTCTGCTTTTAAGATTCTCTCTTTGTCTTTAAACATTTGCATTTTAATTATGATGTATCTTGGTATGGGCCTCTGGGTTTATCTCGTTTAGGACTCTGTGCTTCCTGGACTTGTATGTCTAGTTCCTGCACCTTGTTAAGGAAGTTTTCTGCCATTATTTTTTCAAATAGGTTTTCAATTTTTTGCTCTTTCTTCTCTTTCCAGCACCTCCATAATGTCAATGTTGGTATGTTTGAAGTTGTCTCAGAGTCTCCTTACATTATCTTCATTTTTTTTTTACTTCTTTTTTTTTTCTGTTATGATTGGGTGATTTTTGCCCCCTATAGTCCCAATCATTGACTTGATCCTTTGCTTTCTTGTAAATTATTCTTCATTTTAGTTAGTATATCCTTCATTTCTGACTGGTTCTTTTTTCTGATTGCTATGTCCTTTTTCATGCTGTTGAATTTCTTACTAAGTTCCTTGAGCTTCTTATAATTATTGTTTTGAACTCTGTATCTAGTAATTTGCTTGCCTCTATTTCATTTAGTTCTTTTTCTGGAGGTTTCTCCTATTCTTTCATTTGAGACCTATTTCTTTGTCTCCACATTTTGGCTGCTTCTTTATGTTTGTTTCTATGTATTAGGTAGATTTGCTATGACTCCCCGATTTGGTAGAGTGGCCTATATAGAAGATGTCCTATAAGACCCAGTGACACAGTCTCCCAAGTCACCTAAGCTGGATGCTCAGGGTACACTCTATTTGGGCTGTGTGCACTGTTGTTGTAGTTGAGCTGTGATTGCTGTGGCATCAGTGGGAAAGACTGACCACCCAAGGCTGATCAGCTGTGATGTGACTACAATAGAGGAGCTGCTGTGCAGGAATTGACCCAGTCTCGATATGGCTTCTTTAACTACCTAGCTCAATTCAGCTAGATTTTAAACCATTCTGAATTATGACTGTTCTGTAGTTTAGTTGTAATTTTGATGTGGTTGTGGGAGGATTTAAGTTACATGTTTACTTACCCTGCTACCTTGACTGGAAGCCTGTCAAGTCAGTTACATTTAATTAAAAAATATTTACTGAACAAACACAGTGATAGATGTCTTCAAATAAATATTTATTTAAAGATATCTTTGTATCATCAAGTGATTGTCTATCCTGTTATACTTAAGATTTAGTATATATGTGTGTATATAGAGAATATTTCACATATATTTTCTTATCTATACTCCATACACAAATATATACACACATACATTTATGCACCCATGTGTTTGTATACAAAGAATATATAATACATTATTTTTCTATATATAAAAAGAATTATAGCCTGATCAGGCAGTAGTGCAGTGAGTAGAGCATTGGACTGGGATGCAGAGGACCCAGGTTCGAGACTCCGAGGTCGCCAGCTTGAGCATGGGCTCATCTTGTTTGAACAAGGCTCATCAGCTTGAGCCCAAGGTTGCTGGCTTGAACAAGTGGTCACTGAGTCTGCTGTAGCCCCCCAGTCAAGGCACATATGAGAAAGCAATCAATGAACAACTAAGGTGTCACAACAAAGAACTGATGCTTCTCATCTCTCATCTTTCTCCCTTCTTGTCTGTCTGTCCCTATCTGTCCTTCTCTCTCTGTCTCTGTCAAACAAAAAAAGAAAGTATTAAAGAATTATATATATACACAGAGAGAGAGACAGAGAGAGAGAGAGAGAGAGAAAGAGAGAGAGAGAGAGATACAACATATGCCAAAATAAATTTAAATGAACACTTTAAGATTATTTTCATTTTATTATCTTTCTGGAGAAAATCTATGCTGTTATAACTTATTTCAGGTAGATAAAGGCTCACCTTAAAAAATGATCAATTTTCAATCATAAAAGAATACATTTTTATTCAATGATTTTTAAGTGATAATATCAAATTCATATATTATGTTGGTATGGCTTTAAGACACAAAACTTAAACACAAAAAATAAAAGAATTATTTATAAATATCCTGATAAGTCTAAGCTTAGTTATTTAACAAATATTTATTCAATGCTTACTCTGTTCACGAAATTGTTTTTAGCCCTGAGAAAACAGCTGTTAATGAAACAGATCCTTCACTGCCTTCATGGAGCTTAGATGACACTATTATATAATGCAGAGCAATCAATCTTAAAGTTTTCCACATTTTCCTTTTTTATTTTTTATTGAATTCATTGAGGTGACATTAGTAAAATTATACCATTTTCAGTTGTACATACTATAATATATATATATATGTTTGCTATTGCATTTTGTGTTCACCATATATTATCTTTATCATAAGCTCTTAAAACTGATTACTATATCTTGCAGTCAGACTGTATCTCATATTTTATGGACTGTTAACAAATATTTATAAAGGTGACTAATATTTCCTGAATAAGGACAAAAGCCTTTTATTCTATTTTGATGAAGTATATATACCATATTTCCCCATGTATAAGATGCTCCCATGTATAAGACACACCTTAATTTTGGGAGCCAAAATTTGAAAAAAAAAAAGTATTACAGAAGTTATTGAACTCAAGTTTCATTCATCATAAAATTCATACAATTCCTCATCACTGTCAAAACTCCCACCCATTAGCTTGTCCTCATCTGTGTCTCATAATGAATCACTGTCTTTATATATTGCCTCGTCCTCAGTTTCATCTATGGCATTTAAAATGCCACACTTCTTAAATGCAAGTAAAAAAAAATCTACAGCCACTGTATAAGACGCACCCAGTTTTTAGAACCAAATTTTTCGAAAAATGTGCATCTTATACATGGGGAAATATGGTACATAGTAATGCAGATTGACAATTGTGAGTCAGATGCATTTTTAGAAATGGTTAGTTGGTTTTTATAGAAATAATACTACATTCGGAACATGAAAAGTAAAAGAATTACTCGCCAGTGTAAGAAAATGCGTATTGGATATATTTCTATATGGTTGATTTATTTTAAAAGTAGATTTGTAATCCTTATAAAGCCATTACTAATTGTTCCACTTGAATAACATGTAATTAAAAGAACTGTTTATGACTTTAACTCTATCTGAGTAGCAAAAAAAAATGTCCAGCCACAGGGCTAGAAACTGGAAATTGGCTTTTATTTGAACAGTGATAATTGTTACCAACATCTAGAAATAATACAGACCAAACTTGTAGCTTACTCTTACTTAAAATGAGTCATTATAACTAAGTACATTTTTAAACACCAACATTACCATGTACTATGCATCTTACGTGCATCTTTAATCTTCATAACAAGCCTCCATGCAATGTGAGCATTATTCTTCCACTTTAATGATGAGAGATCTGAGACTAAGAGAGGTGAAGTTGAGAGAAAGAAGATCATAGTGAAAGATGACAGAGAAAGAAAGAGGAAACCAGACAAGTCATCTCAAAATAATAGTAGATATTTCCATGAAAGTGAAGAGGCAGACAGTCACAGGACACACAAGCACAAATAATCTAAAGAAGCAAAGAACAAAAAGAAACTGGCAGTGAGCATGTCCCTGCACAGGAGACCACTGAAGCTATCCCTACAGAATAATCATGCTATAATCTTTTGTGTATATTAGTGCCAGAAATAGATACTAGAAATCTTGTTTGTTTTTCTGGATAATGTTTAAGAAATTGACCTTTAGTCTTCTGTTGGTATTACATTTTTTTCCAAAATAAAAGAGTGAATTTTTCATGTTAAAAAAAGCAAAACCCTAAATGCTAAAACCCAAAGACAGCATTTAGAATGTGCATTTTAAATACTGGTATTATTTGTCCACAAAAGTACCAAACTCACTGGTCCAAATTTAGTGAGTCCTTACAAAACTCACTAAATCAAGCACAGAAGTCTAAGTGTAAAGTCTGTAGTACAGCATATAATTCAATAAACTGGAACAACGCAAATGATTTGAAAAAAATATTTTAAGTATTTTAGGGTCTGAGACATCTAGATAGAGTCTAGCTAGGTCCTTGGATTTCTAGGTTATTTAACTTTTCTTCCAAAAAAGAAATGAGACTGAAAACACAGATAATCACAACTGAGGTCTTAGTCATTGTTACTTTATTATTGATATACTTAGTGAAAACTTTCTCTTGAATTTCCAAAATTAGCTAAGTAGTACCAGAAACTCTTAACACTATCACCAATGGCAATAATAATAATAATAATAGTAACTATAAGCCAGTTCTTGTGGTGTTTTAAACTACAACTGAGTGTAACTGAGTAATTGAGTGTAATAACAATTTCCTAAATTCAGATAGTCATCTCCTTCCCTATAGTATCACACTTGCTCCCCTAGTCCAGCTATCTATGAGAAATAACCCATGAAGAAGTTAAAGTTTAGCATTTCAGGATACATGGGAAATAGGCTCTTTTTAACATTACCAGTGCCTTTGGGAGGTAATCCTAATACAAAATGTATATTTTGGTTTGATATATTTGGTTTATACTTGGAATGTTTTTAACTGAATGAAAATGCTCAAATGGATAAATAATAGAATATGCAAAAGTAGTTCTAACTGAAGTCTCATATTCTAAATATTAGTGATTAATTGGTGAGAAACAGATGAAATTTAGATTTGACAAATAGACACTTAAGGTAATGAAAAATTTGGCAGTCAACGTTGCCATGGTATATATTCAAGACAGTAATTTCAAAATTTATCTGCTTTATTTTTTTAAGAGGCCTTTGATGGAGCTGTTACAAAATGAGTGAGGTTCATTTAAATTATTCCCTCCACCCAAAGAACCTGACCTTGAGAGACATGTAGTAAACAACTCTAACCTGTTTTTCAATATGAGAATCTACTGGGAAGCCCGCCAACCAAGAAGAAATAACAACTGTCTAGTGCAAGAAAAATAAAATCACATATAGCAGAGCCAAGCAAAAACCTAGTTAAGGGAGTCCACATTGATCTCAGTCAAAAGTAGGCTGAATTTGTAGGAATACTCATCCCAAAATCAACCTTTGATTAAGGATGAGGAAGAGAACAATGAATGTGTATATGAAAAAAAAATCGGCCTTTCTTTAAATTGTTTAGTGAGTCCTTCAGAGTTGTGGTTTGGCTGAATACCAAAAGCAACAGAGATAATTTTTGGCAAATATTTTGTCATCCTATATGTAAAGGCTGGTATACCTGTGTGGTGAAACTGTGTTGGGACTAGCCTTGGCATAGAGAGGGTGCCTTTAAAAGAAAATTAAGTAGGTTGGAGGCAGAAATAGTGCCAGTAATAAGAATTCTAGACTAAAATTAAGGCAAGAAGAGAAATGATGCTTTCATTTCCACTTTTTAATAAATACTGATATATGTCTTTCAGAAAGCTTGCAAGAAACCTGATCCTCTGGAAAACATGAAAATATCTTCACATAAATTCTAAAACCATGGAAATATAGCAGTTAACAAAGCATTTGTGCCTTCTTTTAGAAAAAACAAAACATTGTCTGAAAGAATAAAAAGGTGTATGTTCTGCTATTCAGAACTTAAAATGTTCCTTCTATTCAGAACTCAAGATCTTTTCAACTCTAGTATTGGTTTTCTTCTTGCCTTGCAACAGGATGAGTTTGGATTTCTTATACATAAATGACATGGTTAGTTGCCTAAATGATGTTACTTAAGGAGCATTAGAAAAGCCTCTCATATTTTCTCCCACAGGCATAATATTCCACTATTACAGAGTTATTTCTTGGTTCATTGCATTGCCATTTCTAAGAATACACAGTTAAAACATGTTAATATTCCAGACAGAGATACCTCATTAGGCTAATATGTGGCATAATCTTTCACTGATAATGTATATACCAGATTGCATTCCATAGTAGCAACTATCTGAGAGGAAACCCAATTGGTAGTAAGGCACAGGTAAACTTTGATTAGAAAGAAAAGTAAGGAATACAAAAGAAGGACTTTGTCAACTTGATCACTGGAGAAAGTCATTCCAAAATCAAGGATGAAAATACACATGCACAAAATCTAATAGGCCTAAAAATATATTTCCAGCCAACACAATTTACCTTAACCTCAGTCTTGGCTTTACTAAAATAATTATATTCCAGATTTTATTGCTATAAAAAGAAATAAAAACCTTAGAGTTTATCTAGCTCAGACTGTTCAAAGAGAGCATCTGGAAACTGAGACTCAAAAATGTTAAGTGATGAACTCAAGATTACTAAAAAGTGAATGTCAGAATCCCCTGTGGACAACTAGGTCAGCTTCCTTCCTGTTATTCTATGCCAGTGTTTGCCAATTTTTAGTCATTCGTATTTCCTGTTCACTTTTTTGCCTTATCTTAGTATCACGAGTACTATCATAATTTTTTAAAATTTATTTACTATTTTTACTTAATATATTTATACAAAGAAGAAACTTTATGTCATTGCCACAAATAGAAACCCAGAGTCATTTGCCATAATAGAACATATCAGTAACTATTAAAACAAAGGGTAAAAATAACAAAATTATCTTATTTGATGAAAACTTTGTCAGAGACCTGCTGTGCCCTGTTAAAATGGAGGATTCAAGAATTTTAGACACAAATTATTACTTCCTCCTTGCTATAATCACAAGTATTGAAAAAACGGTTGCAGAAGAAGTAATATAGCCTTTATGTTATTCAGTGTTAATTAAGGCCATCTCCATGAACCTAATGTTGTGTCCTGTACCTCTTACTATCATATTAGGTATTATCAATGGTAGATATCCCATATTTGCAGGAAACATTGCTTAGTGGTATTTTGGATGGATAAACTGAGTTCTATAATACTTAAATTATATTGGCTAATGCTGATTGAATTTTTAGCCCCCCCCCAAAAAACAGATTAATTACCTGAATTGAATAATTTGATTCTGGGGTGATTAATACCTTTATGAATTGATTTGTGATCCTCCAAGCACCCAATCTTAGGGGTGTAGGATGCTGGTGCAGGGGTCTCCCTGGTGGGGTCATGGCTACTGACTGGGCCATGGTCTAGTAGAGAATATATCCACAGCCTGTGCTCTCAGGATATGAACTCCACTGAGTCCCATTTTCTACAGCTAGAAGCAGTGCAAGTTGCTAGATGATGAAATAGAGTGAAAGTATGTCTCACCAACTGAAATAACCTGAATATTCAAAATGATTTGATATGGAAAATAATCATTAAATATACAGGACATTTTATTCCAGTTAACTTGCAGGATACTGAACCACTTGAAATTATGGATTAAATATTCTTATTCTAATTTTTTTAATTTATTGATTTGAGAGAGAGAGGGCGAAATATCAATGTGTTGTTCCACTTATTTATGCATTCATTGGTAGATTCTTGTATGTGCCCTGACCAAGGATCAAACCTACAACCTGGCATATGGGGACAATGCTCTAAGAAACTGAGCTACTTGGCCAGAGCTACTAATTCTGGACTGATTACTAAATTCTGGAAATCAGGTCTTTGGTTCAGCATGTAATAATAATAGAGTCAGTTCTAGAAGTCATTACCTCCCAACTCTTTGGTGAAATACTGGCCAATATTTTCCTGCCCAAAGTTTGTGGATTAGTGGGCATTTAGTTATTTATAAAGTAAAATTTAGACCCTGGCTGGCAGTTTAATGGATAAAGCATCAGCCTGGGACACTAAGGTTCCATATTTGAAACCCAAGGTCTCCGGCTTGAGCGTGGGATCATAGACATGACCCCATGGTCTCTGGCTAGAGCCCAAACATTGCTGGCTTGAGCCCAAGGTCACTGGCTAGAGAAAGGGGTCACTAGCTTGACTACAGCCCCCCCCCCCAGTCAAGGCACATTTGAGAAAGCAATCAATGAACAACTAAGGTGCCACGACTATGAGTTGATGAATCTCATCTCAATCCCTTCCTGTCTGTCTGTCCCTGTCTATTCCTCTCTTTCTCTTGCTCCCTCACACACAAAAAAGTAAAGATATTTTAAAAGAAAAGTTAATTTCCTACCTTAATCTTATAGGCAAGAATGAAAGAAAAGAGTAATCAGACTTTTGTTTAAAAGACTGACAAATTTGGTGAAGTTAAAATTAAGTTAATCAGTTTGTTCAGTGATATACTATGTACTAAACATTTCTTACCATGATTATTAAACATGTTTTAAAAGGATAAGACATTATAGGTTCTCTATTCAAATGCTATAGCACTTAAAGGAGAGAAAAATTGATGTTGGTTGGAACTGATAGAAAGAATTTAATGAATTTTCTTTTTTTATTTTTTATTTTAAGTTTTCTTAGAGGGACAGAGATTGAGAGAAAAAGAGAGCAAGAGAGAGAGAGAAACACTGTTCTACTTATGTATGCATTCATTGGTTGGTTTTTCTGTGTGCCCTGACCAGGCATGGAACTGCAACCTTGATGTATGGGGATGACACTCTGACCAATTGAATACCTGGCCAGTGTGAAATAAATGAATTTTCAATGATAAGTGGGATCGATATAAATGATGTGTTAGAGATAAGAGTATTTTAAAAATCAAAGATATAATGTTAAAAACTGAAGTAGTACATTGTAAGGGGTTATGAAACTAACCTAATTAGCATGTTGGCTATAGTAAGGAATTCTGGGAAATTATTTCAGATGATTACTATAGATCCTGATTGTAGAAAGCTTTGTAAGCCAATTTTTGCCTAAACTGAGGACAAGTTATTATTGAATGGAATACTACTGGGTATCACTAAGCATGACTACCTGATAAAATGATCTTTAAGGAAACTGATCTGCTAGTGTTATGCAGAGTGAATAAGATAGAGGGCCAAGGTGACCACTCAGTCAGGAGGCGTTAGAGTAACTTATGTTTTCAGTACCTAAGGCAGAATTGAAAATAATGACAGATATTTGATTACAGTTGGAGACATTAGTATGAACTCATGTTTAGCTTAAGAGAGATACAGGTAGATACATATAGAAATACTTATGGATTTCTGTATATTCATGGCCTAGCATACATATATTTCCTTTTTCAACAGTTGAGAGGGCTTAAAAGCAACAGTACCCAGAAGCAATGGACACACCCAGAACCCAAATCTTGATTTTTACTATTATTCTCCAGTAAAAAGAATCCTTGGAGAAATTTTTGATTCTGTGGCTACAGCAGTATGATAGGAAAATAATCTTACCCTCCAAATTTCCACATCCTAATTCCCAGAACCTATGAATATGTTATTTTAAATGGCAAAGAATTAACTTAGAATTTGAGTTTAAGTTTGCTAATCAGATGACACTAATAGCAGGAGATTATAATGGATTATCCAGGTAGGTCCAATATAATCACACAGGTTCTTAAACATGGAAGAGGGGAAGCAGAAGAGGAAAACCAGACAGACGGCAGCATGAGAAAAAACCAAGCTGACATCGCTGGCTTTCTAGTTGGACAAATTAGGCTGTGAGTCAAGGCTGCCAGCAGACTCTAAAAGATAGGAAAGAGAAAAAAAGTTCTCCCCTAGAGCCTCCAAAGAAATGCACACATACACACATCACATACCCCAGAGGTACGTCAGAGGAACACAGGAGTTGAGTGACAGACCTCCTAATGACTAAAGCTGGAAAAATTTGAACAACATAAATAACATAGTGTTGTATTATAACCTTAAGTATAAAATAAATATCCATGAGTTCATGCTAATATAAGTAGTTTGAATCAATAAATAACTAAATGGCAAAGAATATACAAATTTTTATGCAGAATTCCAAATAATTCTGTAGATGATCTGTCCTCAAGGAAGGGGAGCAGGACTACCCATGCCTTAAGTGGCTTTTTCCCAAAGACTATGTTATGAAGGGAAAAAAGAATAACTTTACCATGAAGAAATCTGTAAAACACAATCTCGGCCAGGTGATCAAGATTAATATTAACAGTGATGTCATGCTGACAGTGTTTACTCTTGATATGATGTGATTAGAATGGCACCTTACCTCTGTAGTCTTTTTTCTCAAAACATATTATGACAGTCTAATCATGAGAAAAACTTCAGACAAGCCGCATTTGAAAAAAATTTCACAAAATACCTGACTAGTATTTCTCAAAATTGTCAGGGTTTTCAATGACAAGGAAAGTCCAAGAAACTGTCACAGTCAGAAGCCTCAGCAGACATAACTAAAATATCAATATAATGTGGTATCCTGCATAGGATTCTAAAACAGGAAAGACATTAGGTAAAAACTAAGAAAATCTGAAAAAACGTGGACTTTTAGTTAATAATGACACATTAATATTGTTTCATTAGTTGTGCCAAACGTACCACGTTAATGTGAGATGTTAACAATGGGGAAATTGGGTGCAGAGCATAATGTAATTCTCTGTACTGCTTCTGCAGCTTGTCTGTACATCTAAAGTTATTCTAAAATAAAAAAGTTTATTTTTTAAATTGCAGAGATTTTAGAGGGAGTAATGTCTAATGCAAGTTCTAAAGCAGGGGTCGGGAACCTATGGCTCACGAGCCAGATGTGGCCCTTTTGATGGCTGCATCTGGTTTGCAGACAAATCTTTAATAAAAAAATAATAATAACATTAAAAATATAAAACAATCTCATGTATTACAATCCATTCATTTCCTACTGCTCATGTTCATGGTTGCAGGTGGCTGGAGTCAATCACAGCTGTTTTCTGGGACAACACCAAATTTTTATTGGATAATGCATAATGTACACGGGTCGTTGTATGGCTCTCACGGAATTACATTTTAAAATATGTCAAAAAGGCTCTCTCAGTCAAAAAGTTTCCCGACTCCTGTTATAAAGGAAGGAACAACTGGTTTGGTGATTAATTGGATAAAGTAGAAGAAAAAATAATGAATAAGTCATAGAACATGCCAAAGTTTTAGGCCTAAATGGTCAAGAGAATACGATGCCAGTGACAAAGAGGAAAAATGAGAGGATGCTTTCTGGTGGCTGAGCAAAAGATAAGTTTGGGATACAACAAAATTGAGAAAACAATGGATAATTCAAGTATAAACATAATCAGCAGCTGGAGATAAAGAATTAGATGTTAGCTGAAAGTTCATGAACAAAAATGTAGATTTAAACTTAATCAACCAGTAAATATACATGAAGCATCTGCTTATAAGTCCCTGTATGGAGAAGAGAAAGAGAGTATATGCTAAAATGCAAATTACTGGAACATCAAGACATATATCTGCATAAAAATAACAACAGAAAACAATGCACAGTGTCAAATAAGGCATAGCAAAAATAAGTGGTTTAAAAGTATAGACCCTGGCAGGATGGCTCAGTGGTAGAATATCAGCCTGACATGTGGATGTCCTAGGTTTGATTCCAGGTCAGGGCACACAGGTGCTTCTGTACCCTCCCCCTCCCTCCTTTTTTCTCTCTTTCTTCCCTTCCCTTCTGCAGCCATGGCTAAATTGGTTTGAGCAATTGTCCCAGGTGCTGAGGATGGCTCCATGGAGCCTTATCTTAGGAGCTAAATAACTCGGTTGCTGAACATAGTACCAGATGGGCAAAGCATCGGCCCTAGATGGGGTTGCTTGGTGGATCCCAGTTGGGGTTCATGTGGGAGTCTGTCTCTCTGTCTCCTCTCCTCTCATTTGGAAAAGAAAAGAAAAAGAAAATAAAATAAAGAGTTGAGTATAGAGGCCTAACAAGCACACTTTGTCAACATAAGTGATATTGCTGAGGAAAAAGATGGTGTTATAAACTGAATGTTTATGTCCTCCGAAAATTCATATGTTAAAGACCTAACCCCCATTCTGGCTATATTTGCAGAAGGGACCATGAAGAAAGTGATTAAAATTAAATGAAGTAAAAAAGGTGGGGTCCTGATCTTATGGGAGGAATGTCCATATAAGAAGAGACACCAGAGAGCTCTTTTTCTCTCTCCTTCCACGTCCAGACCATGTACCAATGGAAAGCCATGTGAGGATACAGTGAAAAGGTAGCCATGTGTCAGCAAGGAGTAAAGCTCTTACCAGAAACCAAATCAACTGAAATCTTATCTTGGCCTTCCAGCCTCCAGAACTGAGAGAAAATAAATTTCTGTTGTTTAAGCTTGTGATATTTGGTGATGACAGCCTGAGCAAATAATACAGATGGTTGTAAGAGGGTAAATGAGGAATTGTGAATAGGAGAGTGGTAAGAAGAAAACTGAGATAATCTAACAGCAAGGAAACCAAAGATAAAGAATCCTTACTTTATTTCTTTATAAGTGTTTTTTGAGAATATATTTTGTGCCAAACACTGTATTAGACCTCAAGGATACATAATAAATAATGTACAACTGCTACCTATAAAGAACTTACATTCTGTGATGATGCATAAACAAGAAATAGGAGGCAAATAGATAAGTAGATAGAGGTCATGAATGTGCTGTGAAAGGAGATACAATGAAGAGTAATTACACATGGTGTCAGTATGCCTTAAGCAGTCAAGGAAGAACTCTCTGGAGAGATGGCATTAAGCTGAGACCTAAAGAATGAAAATGAGCTAGCTATACAATAATGCAGAGGTAAGACATTTTTAGGTAAAAAGAAGAGGAAAACAAAGGCATGACATCAAAAAGCACTTGGGGAATTTGGGAAACAGAAGAGAGGCTAATGGGATTGGCATGTTGTAATCAAGAACATTATGGAGGTGACTTTATAGAAGTAGGTAGAAGCCATGCTATCTGAAGTCTTATATGCCAGCCAAAGAAATATAGATCTATTTGTAAGACAATGAGAAGCCATTGAATGAGTCTAAGAAACAAGTGACAGAGTCTGGTTCATGTTTTTTTGTTTTGTTTTGTTTTGTTTTTTTGCATTTTTCTGAAGCTGGAAACGGGGAGGCAGTCAGACAGACTCCCGCATGTGCCCGACCAAGATCCACCCAGCACGCCCACCAGGGGACGATGCTCTGCCCATCCAGAGCGTCGCTCTGTCGCAACCAGAGCCACTCTAGCACCTGGGGCAGAGGCCAAGGAGCCATCCCCAGCGCCCAGGCCATCTTTTGCTCCAATGGAGCCTCGGCTGCGGGAGGGGAAGAGAGAGACAGAGAGGAAGGAGAGGGGGAAGGGTGGAGAAGCAGATGGGCGCCTCTCCTGTGTGCCCTGGCCGGGAATCGAACCTGGGACTTCCGTACGCCAGGCCGACACTCTACCACTGAGCCAACCGGCCAGGGCCTGGTTCATGTTTTTAAATGATAACTCTGATTGCTATGTAAGAAAAAATAATTTTTTTCAGTAAGAACAAGAAAGGAAGTAAAGGAACCAGTTGGGGAGCTAGCTATTTCAAATAGAAATTATGCAGAATAGAGATTATAGTGGTTTAATTTAAAATGGTGTATATCTATGGAAGGGAATGGCAAAACCAGATAGTTTTTAGTGGTAGAAACAAAAGGACAAGATGATGAATTGGATGTAGGCAACTTCAGAGAGAAAGAGAGAGATTAAAAGTTATACTTAAGTTTTATTTAAGAAAATATATGCGTAGTGGTGCCAATTATGGAGATGAAGAGAAGCAGAAGACTAGACTTGTAAAGAAAATAAAAAGCTCAGTTTGGAACATGGAGCTAGAAATTTAATTTTGAAAGCCATTAGCATATACAAGGTATCTGAATTCATAAGACCAAATGAGATCACTTAATGAGAAAGTTCTGATAGACTTGAAGAAAAGGCAAGCTCTGAGCTTTGGCAAAGAGAAAGAGCAACAGTAAGGTAAGAGGAAAACCAAAAGATTATGTCACAGGGCCAAAGGAAGAAAAGGTTTCCAAGTAGGGGTGTTTGGCTGTGTCAACTGCTGTCAAGGCAACAAATCAGAGAAGAACAGAGGAGTTATGTTTAGCAATATTGGTACTCCAGAAGACCTTGACAAAAAGAGTCTCAGTGCAGAAGTGGAACTAGAAGGCAGATTAGAAAGGGGTGAAGACTTAATTGAAAGAAATAAAAAAGTGATACCAACATTATGCTCAACATTAACAGAAAGATGTAGAGGAATTGTGCATTATTTGCAAAAGAAGGTAAAATCAACAGATAATGTGTTTACTTTTTTTTAACATAGTAAAGGTTAGGTATGTTAATTGGTATGATCTAAGAAAGCATGAGAGGTGGAAGAGTAAATCCAAATTCACAAGAGGATTAAATCCAGAGAAAAGTAGAGGATTTGAATTTCATAGGGTCAGGAATAATTCCTTCATTGTAACCAAAAGGCACAAGTTTTGTTTGGTTAGATTTAGGGTGGGAAGATAGGGGAGTTTATCTTTGATGCCCTCTATTTTCTTAGTTAAGCTCAGGGAAGGAGTGTTAAAAGTAAAGAGAGGTCTGAAACAGCCATCTGAGGGAGTGACAAGCAAATTCACAATGAAAACATACAAGAGTACTAAACAGTATTAAGTGGGCCTTTGATGTTTTAATCCCCTTAAGATCATAAACAAGGCAGGGGTGCCCCCTTTCACCACTCTTATTCAACATAGTTCTGGAAGTCCTAGCCACAGCAATCAGACAAGAAGAAGAAATAAAAGGCATCCAAATAGAAAAAGAAAAAGTGAAACTTTCATTATTTGCAGATGATATGATACTGTTTATAGAAAAACCTAAAGTCTCAGTCAAAAAACAACTGGACCTGATAAATGAATTCAGCAAGGTATCAGAATATAAAATTAATACACAGATATTAGAGGCATTTTTATATAACAACAATGAACCGTCAGAAAAAGAAATTAAGGAAACAATCCCCTTCACTATTGCAACAAAAAAATAAATAAATAAAGTACCTAGGAGTAAATTTAACCAAGGAGATTAAAGACTTGTACCCAGAAATTTATAAAACATTGATAAAAGAAATCAAGGAAGATACAAACAAGTAGAAGCATATACCGTGTTCATGGATAGGAAGAATAAACATCATTAAAATGTCTATATTACCCAAAGCAATTTATAAATTCAATGCAATACCAATTAAAATACCAATGACATACTTCAAAGAAAAAGAACACATATTCCAAAAAGTTATATGGAGCCAAAAAAGAACACAAATAGCTTCAGCAATCTTGAAAAAGAAGAATAAAGTGGGAGGTATCACACTTCCTGATATCAAGTTATACTACAAGACCATTGTACTCAAAACAACTGGGTACTGGCATAAGAACAGGCATATAGATCAATGGAACAGAACAGAGAACCCAGAGATAAACCCACACCTTTATGGACAATTGATATTTGACAAAGGAGGTAAGAGCATACAGTGGAGTAAAGACAGTCCCTTTAACAAATGGTGTTGGGAAAATTGGACAGCTACCTGCAAAAAAAAAAAAAAAACTAGACCATCAACTTACACCATTCACAAAAATAAACTCAAAAGGGATAAAAAACTTAAATGTAAGTTGGGAAACCATAAGCATCTTAGAAAATATAGGCAGTAAGCTCACTGACATCTCTCGCAGCAATGTATTTGCTGATTTATTTCCACAGGCAAGTGAAATAAAAGACAGGATAAACAAATGGGACTATATCAAACTAAAAATCTTTTGTACAGCTAAAGACAATATGAACAGAATGAAAAGACAAACCACACAATGAAAGAACATATTTGATAATACATCTGATATGGGGTTAATAACCAAAATTTATAAAGAACTTGGTAAAACTCAACATCAGAAAGACAAACAATGCAATAAAAAAATGGGCCAAAAAAATGAATAGACACTTCTCCAAAGAAAACATACAGATGGCCAATAGGCACATGAAAAAATGCTCAACATCACTAATCATTAGAGGAATGCAAATTAAAACCAGAATGAGAAACCACCTCTCACCAGTCAGAATGGCGCTCATTAACAAAACAACACAGAATAAGTGCTGGCAAGGATGTAGAGAAAAGGGAACCCTCCTTCACTGCTGGTGGGAATGCAGACTGGTGCAGCCACTGTGGAATATAAAGTATGAAGATTTCTCAAAAAATTAAAAATCAAACTGCCTTTTGACCCAACCATCCCACTTTTAGGAATATATCCCAAGAACACCATATCACTGACTCAAAAAAAAAATGCACCCCCATGTTTATGGCAGCACTGTTCACAATAGTGAAGATCTGGAAACAGCCCAAGTGTCCGTCAGTGGACGAGTAGATTAAAAAGCAGTGGTACATATAGACAATGGAATACTATGGGGCCATGAAAAAGAAGGAAATATTACCTTTTGCAACAACATGGATGGACCTGGAAACTATTATGTTAAGTGAAATAAACCAGGCAGAGAAAGAAAAATATTATATGACCTCACTCATTTGAAGAATCCAAGAAACAATGAGAACTGAGGAATGGAATTGAGACAGAGGAGAGATCAAAGGGACCAGAGGAAAAGAGGACAGAGGGAAAGGGGATGATAGGATGGGATAAACCTGAAGGGAAGGGGGGAGGGTGCTATGGCGAGGGGGGCAAAGGAAATGTTGAAGGGCATAAGGGGAAGGAGGATGCATTCGGGGCAACACTAGAATCTATGTAAACACAATAAATTAAATTAAATTAAATTTTTTAAAAAATTTAAAAGGAAAGAATTTTAAATATTATCGGTAATCCTGGTTTTTTCCACCAATGTTCAGCTACTGAAGTGCAGACAAGGAGAGTAGTGTGCAGATTGGAGGTTACAGTGTAGTTAAAGAGCTGCCATAGTGGGAGACCAGGATGAGTAAAATAGAATAAGAGGTGATGTCATAAAGTAGGATACTTTGAATAAAGGTCTAGGAGGTGTTTTCTTTACCAGTGATGATAAATTCCAGTGCTTATGTGAGTAGGTGGCAAAGGTGGAGTTGAGGAAGAGAGTAAAGGAGGGAAGGTCAAGAAATAGAGAAGCCACAGTTTAGTGTATTTTATTCACTTGGTTCTTGCTATCACTGAGAACAATGACAGGAATTAAGATGTATAGGAAGGGAGTGATTTAGTAGTTCAAGTCTTAAGTGAATGAGGAAAGATGATTAGGAAGGTAGCTATAAATTACCAGCAACAAGAGTTCATTGGTAGTAAAATTAGATAGGAACCCACAGAGTTACTTGTTCAGCTAAGCTTATGAAGATATTGTCCTAAAGACAATGCAGCATGACTTTATGAAAGAAAATATATACACTATATTTAATTTCTGAAATAAATGTCTTCATTTTTTTAATTGTATAGTCTTATCAATTAAAATTTTTCAATTGTGTAACCACTATGCTGCACTCTTAAAACTAATACAAAATAATATTTAATGTAAACTGTAATTGAAAAAAATTAATTAAATTAAAATAATTTTGAGCACACACTACAATATATATTTACTTATAACTTTTATATATACCTCAAAGATACTTAATATAAAAGATATTTTAGAAATTAAAATTTTTATGAAATAAACTAAATTTAATCCTGTTTTATTTTATTAATATATATAAAGCCTTTTGGCTCTCACTAGAAAATTATTATTAATCATTTTATAATGGAAAATACCTTATTTTTTAAAATCCTAATCTAAACTTTGCAGTTTAAGTGATTCTGGTACTAAGTTTCATTTATATCAGTACATAATTTTAATGACTGTTGGCTGAAAAAAGAAACCTCACATTTGTATCCAAATAACTGTTTTACATTTTCTGATACTCATTTTTTAATCTCATCTACCAAATATACAAAGGTTTTCAGTAACTTTTATATAGTAAATTTTAGTTTACTCTGATGTCAGTCAGGTTTCTTAAACCAATAACAAGGAATAACATTCTTATGTTTGTAACAAATGAATTTCAAATTCACTAAATTTTTTTTATTTGGACAACTTAGAATAAATTGGAAATTTTTCTTAAGTTTGAAGCTAAGGGTATATTTATAGATGCTATACTTAACATTTTCAGCTCTAATATAACATGAAGAAAAGTATTTTATAAAAGTTTATATTCAAAATGATTTCCACATAATTCCCACTACAAATTTTTCTCAAAAACATGTTACTTTTACACTAGTGCTAAAATATTATTTTTATCTTTAGGGAACAAATTAAATTTTTTTTTTGAAAAATGCTTAGGTAAAATATATAGTTGGGACCATTATTCTTTCGTAATGTAAAGTGATTTACTCATCATGGTCTCATCAGTCTATGGGGCCTCAAGGCACTTATTCAGGCAGCCTTTGCAGCAACATACTCTGTGGACTTCAATCAAATTCATGTGGGTACAACCAAACAGCACCTCTCCTCCGGCCCTGAGACTCTTTTTGATGCTGAGGCATAAGCTGCCACAGGACCTCCTAGCAGCTTCACACGTACAAGCTACAAACAAGTACAGGAGAATTCATGGGGTGAACTTTTGTATTAGTTAGGGTTCCCCAGAGAAACATACAACAGGAGATACATATATGTCTTTATACATATGATTTACTATAAATATATTGTTATGTGATGATGGAGGCTAGGAAATCCATAATCTACCCTCTGCAAGCTGGAGACCCCGAAAAGCCAGTGATGTATTCTGAAAACTTGAGAACTGGAGAGCCAACGATGTAGATTCCAGTTTGAGTCTGAAGTCTGAAAACTAGGGACACTGAGCGCAGTTATGATATCAATGTCCTTGATACGTAAAGACACATGCAGCCCCATGTTCATTGCAGCATTGTTCACAGTGGCCAGGACATGGAAACAACCAAAAAGCCCGTCAATAGATGACTGGATAAAGAAGATGTGGCACATATACACTATGGAATACTACTCAGCCATAAGAAATGATGACATCGGATTATTTACAGCAAAATGGTGGAATCTTGATAACATTATACAAAGTGAAATAAGTAAATCAGAAAAAAACAGGAACTGAGTTATTCCATATGTAGGTGGGACATAAAAGTGAAACTAAGAGACATTGATAAGAGTGTGGTGGTTACGGGGGGAGGGGGGAGAGGGAGAGGGAAAGAGGGAGGGGGAGGGGCACAAAGAAAACTAGATAGAAGGTGACAGAGGACAATCTGACTTTGGGTGATGAGTATGCAACATAATTGAACAACAAGATAACCTGGACTTGTTATCTTTGAATATATGTATCCTAATTTATTGATATCACCCCATTAAAAAAATAAAATTATTAAAAAAAAAGATATCAATGTCCTATCTCAACAGTTAGGCAGACAGCAAATTCAACTTTTCTCCAACTTTTTGTTGAATTTATTCCCACCCATGTTAGAGAGGACAGGTTGCTTTAATTAGTTCACTAATTCAAACGTTTATCTCTTCCGGAAACACCTTCACAGACACACCTAGATACAATTTTGAGCAGATATCTGGATATCCAGTTGTCCAGTCCAGTTAAATTAACTGTCACAACCTTTGATTAAAAGAAGGGAGCCAGAGATTACTTCCCTAATTCTTCTTTCAAGGGCCCAATGAAGGGAAGATGAAGTCATTTATACAGTCATGGAAGAGGATCACAAGAGACTGAGCTATGTCATTTGATGCTAACAGAGGCAAACTTATCAATGCAACTCAGTATTGGCTTTCTCATTCTCTGCCACACTGCCCTTTTCTGTAACTCCTGGGCCCAGAAGATTGCATTGTTAGATACGATGTAACACATAAGCCTTCCCTTTAGGCTCTGAACTTCAGCAATATAAATACTTTTTCAAGACACAGTATGAACCTCTTATTGTATAAATATGTTCTTGGCAACACTTTATTTATATAATATTTCAGATAATATAGCAGATCTAATCATACGCACTATTCAACCAAGCATATATAAACTGTACTATGTGGTCATATGACTTTATACAAATGTAGGTACTAGTGAAAAATCTTCCACTCTGTGGGGCTCTTTTTTTAGTCATACCTCACATAGTGTGTGAAGGGTAAGCATTCAACAAAAGGTCTATTTTTAGTTAGATCCATATATGTGGATCTCCAGCCAATGCATATATTAAACATAGTATAGTTTAACCTATCTATCTATTTGTCTATCTACCTATCATCTATCTACCTATCTATTGACTTGACTATAAACCTCTTCTTGGGGACATACATACATTTCACTATGGAGCACATGTTCTAGAAGCTACAGTCAACGACTACATTACAACAATTTCTTCCATGGTAGTAGTGAAGTCATCAGACATCTATGCCCCACAAAAGAAGGGAGGAGAGCTCAACAGATGAAAAAAAAATCTTCATAAGTTGTGAAACTTAATTTAATTAACTATGGAAAATATAGAAGGCAATGCTTTTCAAAGCAGAGGATCCTTTTTTCAAATAGTATTTGTTAATTTCTTAGTATTTAAAAATAAATTAATTGTTCATTTTCTCTTAGATTTCATTGGCTAGAATTCAGTCTTATAGACATAAACTTAACTGCATGGAATGCTGGGTGATGTTTAGTGGTTTGTCCAAGAGTGAAAGAAAAGGGTAGCCTGTGCTGAAGACTTCCATATACACACGCTTTGCAAACAATTGACTTTTTATTATTTCTACTTAGGCTTAAGGAGCATTTCAAAATTGTATATCAGGGTCTTTGTTATCTGGAAAGCTACAGGAATATATAGATGTTAGAATATTGAAAGTATTCTATTTATTCCTACTCTTCCTAAGATATAACCTTTATTTTGTGATAGATGGGGGAGGAGGTCATACTCAAAGTATGAAATGACCATGCTCCTTAAAGGAGTTGTTTTTCTCTCATTGAAGAACAAAGGGTAGGATGCTTGCATCAGACTACTAGTCTCCCAAGAGTTGGTTCCTTCTCAACACCTTTTTCAAATCTATCTTTCCTCTTGTTCCCCAATTAATTTGTATGTTGAAGCATCATGAAATCAATGTAAAGCATTCACCCTTGTAAGGTACATCAGATTCCCCTTGTTTGATGTTTGCTCCTTTTAATTTTTCAGTTGATACAAACAGAGACAGAGCAAAAAATAAATAAATCACAAAAAGGAATTTTTGAAAAACAATGCTAACTCTTCACAACTTTTGGAAAGAAACTGAGTACAGGGATTTTTTTATATAACGTTAACTTCAAAGCATTATCTTTGTAAATTAAGTATAGCATGCTATGGTAAACATGCAGGCAAACTATGGGCTGTTTAGTACTAAGATGCTAATATTCTTCTTTGAATGATAGCCACTCTCTCCCCTGGCTGTTTCAAACTTCTTCTTCTTTTTTTTTTATCAAGTGAGAAGTGGGGAGGCAGAGAAGATTCCTGCATGCACTCTGACTGGGATCCACCTGGCAAGACCCTAAGGGTGATGCTCTGCCCATCTAGGGCTGCTGTTCCATTGCTCCGCAAGGAGGTATTTTAGTGCCTGGGGTGAGGCCATGGAGCCATCCTCAGTGCCAGGAGCCAACTTGCTCAAACTGAGCCATGGCTGCAGGAGGATAAGAGAGAGAGAGAAAAAGAGAGGGAGAGAGAAATGGGAGAGGGGTGGAGAAACAGATGGTCGCTTCTCCTGTGTGCCCTGACTGGGAATCGAACCGGGGACTTCCACAGGCAGGGCCGACACTCTACCATTGAGCCAGGGCCTATTTCATTCTTCAATCCAGAAATATATTGAATTCAAAGTCTCAGTTCTAGGTTGTTTTCTGCCACTTATTAACTATGAATATTGGCAAATTAATTTCTCTAAATATATTTATTAATTTGTAAAATGACAATAACAAGAACTACTTTGCCATACCAGGGCGTTGTAATGTAGAAATGAGATGCAATATACGACAACTTTATAAGTCACTATACAGATTACATTTTTTACATCATCATGAATAGTGTTGAGATCAGAGTGACAAGAATCTGACCCAGGGTGTTTTCTTATTTCTGACATTACCTCATGCTCTTGGTCATGATTATTGACCTTCAGGGCATTATGCCAGAGATACTGTTTTGTGTTTTTATTCCGTTCCTGGTTTCCTGCTAGGATATGTTTTTTTACTTGTTTTATATGTTACATTTAATTCTTTAACAAATGTATTTCAGTTCATTGTAATTTTTTTTAACTATAGCTATTTCATTAAATTAAAAAATCAATTTATTTCAAGATAATTAAATAATTTTAAAAGAACAATAGAAATGCACGAAAGGTTTTGCAAAAACAGAAATCTATTGCTGCATCTTAGTTATGAAAAAGAGATTTTTTACAAAATATAACATAAAGAGAAACATTAGAATAAAAAACAACTAAATTTTATCATATAATCAATAAATAAAATATGTATGTAAATCTAATGACATTATAATGTAATGAAAAAATATATTAAAAACATTAAGTTTTTTCTGCCCATGTTCCTTTATTTTCAGATTATCACTGTAGAGTTACTGTTTTACTCAGACTCTCCCTAGGAAACAGTCACCATCTGCCTGATTAGTCTGTTTCCTTGGTATCTTGCCCATTCTAGCTATTTAAGTTTCTGCTCTATTTCAAGAAATGCACTCATTAGGATTGTCTCATCTGTTATCATTTGAAAAGAGGTGCACATATTCAAAAAACATATAATAGAGCTTTGGTATCTTGTTAACTATAAACAAGAAATGTCTCCTTTCATCAATCTACTTTACCTTAAATGCTAACAAAGAATGGCATGATCTCTAAAGTTTGTTCTTCAAATATCATGACTCTAAAATAAAAAGGAGTACTCAATAAAATTACAACTCAAACATTTTCATTATGTAGACTTTTATAAGTGCAGACAGAAAAAAATGCCATCTGATAAAAAATAGTTAATTGAATACTAGCACAAAATACACTGCTCACAAAAACTAGGGCATCAGGGAACGTGCAGACACTCCAGGACTTCCAACCTTTTGTACAGTGCATTTTCACCAATGAGATAAAAGTTGGTTTTGCATCTCATTTGCATAATCAAACAACTTTTTTTGACTTGTCATTTGCTTTTCTGATGATCTTGTTTGATAAAAAAAACAAAACCAAATGCTTCTTTTTTTTATCACTTCATATTCATTTTGAAATATCCCCTATTTTTTGTGAGCAGTGTATATTCCATGCCTTTCCCTACCTTATCCTTGTAACAAATAGAGTCACTAAGTCATATCATTCCCCTCATTCATTAAATAAACATTTACCAAGGGTTTGCTGTCATTAGGCACCATGCCAGGCTCCAAAACTGCCACACGAGTAAATCACAACTCCTGCTTCAAGGACTTCAAAGGCCCAATGCAGTACTGTTGCATTTCCTTTCATTTCCAGTCTCACTGCACCTGCTTTATGTCAAAAACCTAACCATTTCTCTTGCCTGGAAACTTTCCTTACATCTGGCTGTTTCTCCACTGCCAGATAAATCATTCATTCATTCATTCATTCATTCATTCACTCATTCAGTGGCACCTCTGTTAGACTCTGGTCTAATGTTAAGACAACAGCAGTGAATAAGACAACCAAAGTCGCTGCCCTAAAGGAGGATTTGTTTTTGTGCAAAATATAATATATATTGGGTATGTTATATAGCAGGGGTTGGGAACCTATAGCTCGTGAGCCAGATGTGGTTCTTTTGATGGCTGCATCTGGCTTGCAGACAAATCTTTAAAAAAAAAAATAACGTTAAAAATATAAAACATTCTCATGTATTTCAATCCATTCATTTCCTACCGCTCATGTTCATGGTTGCGGGTGGCTGGAGCCAATCACAGCTGTCCTCCGGGACAACACCAAATTTTTATTGGATAATACATAACGTACACGGGTCATTGTATGGCTCTCATGGAATTACATTTTAATACATGTGGCATTCGTGGCTCTCTCAGCCAAAAAGGTTCCCAACCCCTGTTATATAGTATCTAGGAATGGCACTTATCTTAAAGTCTCTTTTGCTGTCACTTTGTCTCAATCTTCATTTGCTCTTAATGCTTAAAATATGAGTCCTTGACTTTTAGGGCCTTCCTCATGCTTTTTCCTCCTTTTCACTGCTTTTTAAAAAAATAAATTATCCCCTTTAAGCTAGCTTTCTCAGTTTTTTATTTTACTGCTTATATTCTCACACCTGTCTTTCCCCCTCTCTTCTGGCTACCTTCTTGCTTGCCACCAAATTTGCTCAGTTTTTCCTAATTCAACCCACAGTGATTTTTCTCTTCTGGTTTTCCCAGTGTTTATTAACTGTAACCAATGTTTTAAAAGCACATATTCTTGTAACATAGCTGCTTCTTTTTGCAAGTGTGTATTTATTTCATATTTGCACTAAATTCCCAGTTCTTTTTTAAATTATTTTTATTTATTTATTTATTTTAGAGAGGAGAGACAAGAGAGAGAGAGAGAGAGAGAGAGAGAGAGAGAGAAGGAGGAGGAGCAGGAAGCATCAACTCCCATATGTGCCTTGATCAGGCAAGCCCAGGGTTTTGAACCGGCGACCTCAGTGTTCCAGGTCGAGACTTGATGCACTGCACCACCACAGGTCAGGTTAAATTCGCAGTTCTAATTAATCTTCAGTATTAATTTTATTGAAGATATGGATGAACTTTTTCTTCTTTCAGAATTAGATTAATCACTTACCCAATAAAATACATAGTGCCTTTAAACATTAGTCATTTTCAGGTAATTAAACCATTTCACATACAATTTTTTTCACAAAAAAGAAACACTACTTCATGTAAAGAAAAAAAATTACAATCACTAATACAAAATTTGGAAGTCTTTGGGGGGGGGGGAAAGCCTTGATAAATTTCTAAAGAAAATTTACAAAATTAAGAGGACCTTTGTGTCTCACCTATTTTTGTATTCTCCAGAATGCATTCTTTCCAGAGTTTTATAATCTCAAAAGAGTCATGGCTTTAACACTATAGCCACTCATCCCATATTAACCCTCTAACTGAGCACTAACTATGCTTCAGGCATTATGCTGAGCATTTCATGAATATTATCTTCAAATCTTACTCTCAATCCTATGATGGCCACTATTACTTCCACTTCACTTACAGAAAGACAGACTTCTAGTTCCAGCATTATGGCAATTTATATCTGAAAAACTTCCCAAACAACACAAACACACACACAAATACTGAATAAAATATAAAATATAACAAATATACTTTTAAATGCATAGCTGAGCTGGCAAGAAAATAAAGGAAATTCTCAGAGGTCAAACATAAAAAGAAAACTCATAATTAGAGCTAAAAGTGTGAATTGATTATAAGGATGTCTTATAGAAGGATAGCGTATGGAATATGTTCTCATTCACAGTAAGTGTAGCTAAGTGGGAAGGCAGGGCTTGGACCTGGCAAAGTGAGGGGTTAAACTGAGACCCTCTGCAAAAAAAATGGTTTCAATGGGATCCAGTGAAAGGGTAAAGTAGAAAAAAATTAACCAGTAACATCAGGAGACAGAAAATGTTGTCATTTCTCTGCATTCTGAGTCAGAAAACAAAGTCTCTTCCGAATTTGCTTCAGAACAGCATTCTGATTTGATATTTTAATTCACACTCTCCATAGGGCCTGGAACCATTTAAGTCAAGAAATTCCCAGCCTCATTGCCAACTGCCTGCCTCTCGTTCATCTAGGCCTACTCTTCTCTCTTGTGTGTACATTCATATCAAAATTAATAATACTTATGAGGAGACTTGCAGAAACAAACACCAAATCAGTTTATAAAATGATTCTCTTTATCTTTGGTAATTTTCTTGGAATTTATTTTGTCTGTTATTAATATAACCCTCTAAGTTTCTTTTGGTGAGTATGGGTATGGTATATCTTTTTTTTATTTTTTATTTTTTTATTTTTTTACAGGGACAGAGAGAGAGTCAGAGAGAGAGATAGACAGGGATGGACAGACAGACAGGAACAGAGAGAGATGAGAAGCATCAATCATCAGTTTTTCGTTGCCACATCTTAGTTGTTCATTGTTTGCTTTCTCATATGTGCCTTGACCGCGGGCCTTCAGCAGACTGAGTAAACCCTTGCTCGAGCCAGCGACCTTGGGTCCAAGCTGGTGAGCTTTGCTCAAACCAGATGGGCCTGCGCTCAAGCTGATGACCTCGGGGTCTTTAATCTGGGTCCTCCACATCCCAGTCCGATGCTCTATCCACTGCACCACCACCTGGTCAGGCTGGTATATCTTTTTCTATCCTTTTACCTTTAAACTATGTTCTATTATTTGAGTGAGTTTTTTGTAGATAGTGTATAGTTAAGTCTACCTTTTTTTATTCAATCTGTTTATTTCTGCCTTTTAATTAATGTAGAGGTTCTCGTCTTACAGATCTCTGAATTTCTCTCTCTGACTCTCTGTCTCCGCCCTCCTACCTTATCTGTCTAAATCTTTCTCCTCCTTGATACTCTGATATATAAATGCCAGACTCCTTGGCCTTTCCACTTTACAGTTCCATCTTCTCCCCTCAAAAAAACTGCCAAGCTTCTGCTGTATATTAAAACTAAACAAGTAAAACCCTGATATTCTCAAACAATACCAGGTAACATTGAAAAAATACCAAATAACACTTCTAAAACTAAAAAAACGGTCATTAAAATTAAATATATAGAAAGAACTTTCAGTTCATTAAGCTTGATTCACCCCAAATCATCTAACTTGTATGTGATAGATCTGGGACACAATCTGGTCTAAGTAAGAACAATTCCTGTAATCTTTTTACGATTCTATATCCTGAACTTAGTGGAAAAAAATGAACGAGCAATAAGTTTTTTTCATATATAATGTATTTTGACTTAATGTTACCTAATACTTGAATCATTAATAATGAAATTAACATAACTTTATAATGGTCATCTTAAGGAGCATCATTAACACATATGTTTTAGACTAACCTAAATGAAACTCATTTTTTTTAACTATAATGAATAAAACTGCTTACTTCATTTTAACTTCAGACCATCTCAACCTGGAAACACATCTAAAAAATATACAGATATGACTCTAAAAGCAAATTATACATATTTTAATCATTCTTTAAAAAATTATAAAAATCTTTTTGCATCTTGCTTTTCCTTTTTCTTACTGCCTACCAGAATGAAACAAACAATAACAAAATACTTTCCTCTATACCTTCATAATATTTCTCCTACCTTTCAGTTGCCACTTCTTTGTTACACAAAACAATTCAGTCTTATTCTAGTTCTCCTTTACAATTTTGTGATGTACTTGAAAACAATTTTGATTTTTTTATTCTTCCACCCCACTGTCCTTTTTTAAAAAAAAAAAAATCAGAAATGGGGAAGAGAATGACTTACTGTTGCTTTGAATCACCCACAAGAGAGATTTGGCTTGTGAACAAACCACACCACAATCACCAACCTTTTCCTCTTGTTCTTTTAATTAACATTTTTGCAGAAGTGAATCCTGATAAAAATGAAGTTACATGAGTAAAAAAATGTGAATGAGCATTCATTACAGATGTGTCTTTAATAAACATCAAATAGTTGCAGTCGTAGTTTATTTCAAATCAAAAACTATTTGAATCTTAGAACTGATAACAAAATCAGAGGTTTTATACACATATATATTTGTAAATATAATGCTCACAAAAATTAGGGGATCAGGGAACGTGCAGATACCCCAGTACTTTTAACTTTCTGTCAAGTGCATTTTCACCAATGAAATAAAAATTGGTTTTGCATCTCTTTTGCATAATCAAGTAACTTTCTTTGACTTGTCAGTTTGCCTTTCTGATGTTCTTGTTTAATAAAAAAATCAAATATTTATTTTTTATTGCTTCATATTCACTTTAAAATATCCCCTAGTAAATTAAAGGATATATTTTTTACTTATGTAATTTTATTTTTATCAAGATGTACTTTTGAAAAAATGTTAATTAAATGAACAAGAGAAAAAGGTTGGTGATTGTGGTGTGGTTTGTTCACAAGCAAAATCTCTCTTGTGGGTGATTCAATCTAAAAGATAAATCATTCTCTTTTCCATCTCTGATTTTAAAAAAAGACAGTGGGATGGAAGGATGAAAAAAGAATACATATACATTATATTAATTTATTTTTATTTATCTTGGTGGTTAAAAAAGCATGCTGTTTTAATTTTAGATTCAGAATTTGTCTTAAGAGCACAAAACTATAGTGAAGAGAAAGATCCTTTGTTCACAAAAGAAATAATAAATAGCTACAAAACTATGACATAATGTTCTAAAATTGGGGTGTGATATTGACTCATAAAAACCAGTCAGACACACTAATGGAGTGTTGTAAAACAACTTCAGATTGTGTTTTCAAGGTTTGACAGATGTCTTCAAATCCATTTTGTACTGTCCTTAACCTGCCTCTTGGTTGGGCAAGAGTTATTTCCAAATGCTTGGGAAATGATAACTTTTTATTTCCAGTTGTTGGCTGATATGAATGCATCTTCCTGCAATGAACCTTCCTCATCTCTTTCTGGAACCTCATTCTCCATTTTTCTAAGGCTCTTTCACAAAATCAGATATAAATGACTCGTAGTTGTTTACAATATCACTCTTTTCATTACTGAACTTTTCAAACATACCTAAAAAAGTAGAATGATTATCATGATAAAACTAGAAGTACCATCATCATCTAGCTTCAACAAGTACTCATGTTCTGCCAGTTTTATAATAATTTTTTCTCAAATTTGTTAACAAAGATGCATATAATTTTAAAGAGAATCTTCCTGTAAACATGTGTTTCTAGCCTAGATTATAACTCTAAGTGGTTATATTCTATTTCTCCATGTAAAGAAAATCATGAACTGTCCAGAGGACAGGGGATACATGAAGCATATTTCCTCTACAGAAAGCAGGAAGTGTGATTCCTTACTTTGTTATAAAGCACAGTATTTAAATACAAAAGGCCTCTATTTAATTTTCAAAATGTGTAGTGCCAGAAATCTTTTTGACATACACAGCTATTACCAACAATATTTTGTACAAATCATCTTATTTCACATTTATTTATGCAAGTTTGTTTTTCCTCTGTGGTATTTTCACTCAATAGTTGATGTTTGTGCGAGGTGGAGGAAGGAAGAGGTATTTCAAGCAAGTTGTTCTTGATCTCCCATTATCTAAATTTTTAAATAGAATAGAAGTTTTCACTGAATGCCAAAGAGAATTAAAATATGAGAGTTCTAATGTTACTTTCTTCTCTTAATAATAACTCACTCTGAGAGTCAAAGGTTTTTTAAAAGCAAGATAAGTATGTAATGGGAGAAAAAGCAAAGTAAAAACAAAAACTAAGGGCACGAATAGAGAAAGTTATATAAAGAGAGAGAAAAAGGGAAATACCAAATAAATTGAATACTTAAGTAACATAAAAATTGAAACCATAAAAGCTCCAGAAGATAACTAGGTAGAATTTCTCAAAATAGCCTTATAATGGAGAAAGTCTTTTTAACTATGACACAAATCCAGAAGTCATAAAGAAATCCATCTGGATCACATGACCATGTTTAGTTGCAGGGGTGGCTGGGATATGAAGTGTCTGTCAAAGGAGAACAGAATGAATGGTTATTAAAGATTGGCTTGGAGCGATTAGAATCCATTGCTCAAACTGGACTCACTGTCATCCTGAACAAGATCAAGATTCAGCAAGGAAGAGTTGAGAGGAGATTTATGAATAAATAACAAATAAGATCTGCCATAAAATTACATAAAATTTTCTTACAGAACCTGTAAATCTTATCAAAGCATTGTCTGATTTTATCTTCTTCTAACATTTTAGTTTAATTACAGAAGTAAAAATAAATGTTAAAGTATCAAAATTAACAATATACGTTATATTGTTATTTATATATTATACTATTACAGAATATAAGACTAAAATAAAAATTTTGGAAATAAGTATTATTGTTACAAGGAGTATATATACAACATAGCCTTAATTATAAACATTTATCTAATCTATATAAAATGAAAGAAAAAAAGGGGAATTTTTAAATCATTTTTTTAAAGATTTTTTTATTGATTGATTTTAGAGAGGAGAGAGAGAGAGAGAAAAGAGGGGAGGAGCAGGAAGCATCAACTCGTAGTAGTTGCTTTTTGTATGTGCGTTGACTAAGCAAGCTTGGGGTTTTAAATGAGTGACCTCAGCATTCCAGGTCAACACTTTATCCACTGCACCACCACAGGTCAGACTCAAATAAATTTAAAAATAAAAATAATTACTAGAAGGGACAGCAAATTGTTTTAGATAAAAATAAATCACAAATTTTTATTCAGAACTCTTTTACCCATCAGATAAACAATACAGTATGAATGCTTTATAGTTCCAAAATATAAAAAAGAAGTTAATAAGTATAAAAGCATAATCTTCCAATAATTATTTAATTAGATAAATTTATTCCTCTGATGTTGTGATGATTGGTTTAGTAGATTTTTTTTTTTTCTGAAGTTGAAAATGGGGAGGCAGTCAGACAGACTCCCGCATGCACCCGACCGGGATCCATCCGGCATGCCCACCAGGGGGCGATGCTCTGCCCATCTGGGGCGTTGCTCTGTTGCAACCAGGGCCATTCTAGCACCTGAGGCAGAGGCCATAGAGCCATCCTCAGCGCCCGGGCCATCTTTGCTCCAATGGAGCCTTGGCTGCGGGAGGGGAAGAGAGAGACAGAGAGAAAGGACAGAGGGAGGGATGGAGAAGCAGATGGGTGCTTCTCCTGTGTGCCCTGCCTGGGAATCGAACCCGGGACTCCTACATGCCAGGCTGACGCTCTACCACTGAGCCAACCGGCCAGGGCTAGTAGAATGTTTTTAAAAGCTAAACATACTTATAGCATCTAAGAATAAAGATTATAGTAGCAGCGTATTATTGTCCATGACCTTAGTCAAAAAGCTCCAGGAAATAATCATCAATATATTCAATATAATGCATTTAAGAAACTTCAAACCAAAATCATATCATGGTTTGGCTAGTGCCAAGTCTTAAAAGACTGACTATTTTAACTGAGAAAAGCACAACTTTAAACAAGTTAGTTATGTGCATAAAGCATAAATTTTTAAATGACAAGAAAAATAATCTGACACTGTATTTTTCAACCCACTCTATTTGCTTTAATTTTTCAATAAAAAATGTTTGACAAGTTTTTCTAGTTGGTTCAAGTTTCCCCCCAAAATATAGAAATTTAATGAACATCTTTTTTGTTAGCTGACATAAAAATATATCAGATAATAAAGTACAAATTCAGAAACACTCATCAGCTTTAAAATTTATTAATAGGGCCTGGCCGGTTGGCTCAGCGGTAGAGCGTCAGCCTGGCATGCGGGGGAACTGGGTTCGATTCCCGGCCAGGACATATAGGAGAAGCACCCATTTGCTTCTCCACATCCCCCCCTCCTTCCTCTCTGTCTCTCTCTTCCCCTCCCGCAGCCAAGGCTCCATTGGAGCAAAGATGGCCTGGGAGCTGGGGATGGCTCCTTGGCCTCTGCCCCAGGTGCTAGAGTGGCTCTGGTCGCGGCAGAGCGACGCCCCGGAGGGGCAGAGCATCGCCCCCTGGTGGGCGTGCCGGGTGGATCCCGGTCGGGCGCATGCGGGAGTCTGACTGTCTCTCCCCATTTCCAGCTTCAGAAAAATACAAAAAAAAAAAAAATTTATTAATAAACAAATCAAATGGCAAAATGACAAAACTAAAAGTATAAAATCACTTTTAATACCTCAGCCCAAAAAACAAAGAATCTCCATCCCAAACAAAAAATTAATTCTTTATGTTATCTATAATGATTGCTTGAATTCTGTAGATAAATCAGTGGATTTTGAACTAGCTATGAAGATGTAGATAATTATCTAGATGACTCATATTTTAAAGCCTTTTTAATCTTCAGCAGTCTTCATAACCTTATAAAATATTTTTTGGTTATTTCCAAATATTAGCAAAAGCTTGTTTATAATTCAGATTTTAGCCCATATAAACCTGTAGCATCTTCAAACCATTAGCATAATTCTAAATCACCATTACTTTTCACTATATTTGATTCTATTTGTTATAGACTGATTGCCTTTATTAGTCAGCTTTGCTTTAGTAACAAATGATCCTAAAAATCTGTTATTTAAAATAACTATCACTTATTCCTTGCTCACATTATGTGCTGGCTGACAAATTTGTCTGTGGTTTTGTGCTATGTATCTTCTTATCCTGAAACTCTAACTGAAAGAACAACAGTCGCTGTATAGAACTTTTTATTCTTATGGCAATAGGAAAGAGCAAGATTGTTGGCAGCATTATTCAATGGCAGGTCACTTCTGTTTACATATCATTGGCCAAAGCAAATCACATGACCAACCCTGACAATGGGGCAAAGTATAGCCATTTACAGGAAGGCACTACAAGTCACATAGCAAGGGGTTGGGACATATAATCCTCTAACAGATAAACAGGGAGCAATTAATAAGGAATACAAACTACTGATCATATCCTCTGAGGCTTCCAAAATTTGAGATATTAAAAACAAACAAACAAAAATACCTCTGTCGCCTTTGATTCTCACATTTAGTCAGTTACAAACTCCCTACTATTCTTTCTCCCAATTTAGTCTGAGTACTCCTTATCTGCAGATTAACCTAAGAAGAATCTGTGATCTAAGATAAGTGAGGGAATACTAAATGAAAACATGATTTTTTTGACTGGGCTCCAATAGCTTCATAAAAATTACATCTTAGTCTACTGAAAAACTTACAGATGTGGTAATGGATTCCCTGATAAGTTGGGTGAGTTATTGTAATGATTACAAAAGAAACCAGAAGACAGATGTTGGATACATCTTCTGATTGGAAGAATACTGTGGTAGAGTGACTGGCAGGTAGTTTAAACTTCAGAGCATTAGTTTTCTTATTTATTGAATGAAAATAGCAATATCTATTCCATAAGGTCATTGACAGGATTAAATGAAATGAGATAAGACGAGATGACATATAACACAGAGTAGAATTAAAAATATAGCTTTTTTCTATTAAAAAAGTTTAAAGAAAGCCCTGGCCGGTTGGCTCAGCGGTGTAGCGTCGGCCTGGCGTGCAGGAGTCCCAGGTTCGATTCCCGGCCAGGGCACACAGGAGAAGAGCCCATCTACTTCTCCACCCCTCCCCTTCTCCTTCCTCTCTGTCTCTCTCTTCCCCTCCCGCAGCCAAGGCTCCATTGGAGCAAAGATGGCCCAGGCACTGAGGATGGCTCTGTGGCCTCTGCCTCAGGTGCTAGAATGGCTCTGGATGCAACAAAGCGACGCCCCAGAGGGGCAGAGCATCACCCCCAGGTGGGCATGCCGGGTGGATCCCGGTCAGGCGCATGCGGGAGTCTGTCTGATTGCCTCCCATTTCCAGCTTCAAAAAAATGAAAAAAAAAAAAAAAAGTTTAAAGAAATACATAACAAATACCCCAGTTCCCAATGAAACTTTAGAAAACATTTTTAACCAATTGTATTGAGTGTAGAATGGTAACAATCAATTAACTTTTCCTTTATTTATTTTGTTTTTTAATATAAGCTTATTAAATTGATGGAAAAATATTGTAGACATTTTTTCTTCAAAATATTTTTCAAAAGCATATATAGTACACATGGGAAAATGATAAAGGAAGGTTTAAGAGTATTTATTGCTTGATGAACAAATATACTTAAGCAGTATTTAATAAAGGATATGTCTGCACAGAGAGATTACTGTACTTGTTCTTTCACTGTATTATTGATTTGGATTTGAGTGATAATATGCATGATTTGCTTTTCACATTATTGGGCACTATATCAGTCAGGGTTCTCCAGAAAAATAGAACCAATAGGAGATCAATAGATGATAAATTGATACCAAATAGACCTACTGACCTATCTATAATCTATTTCTATCTATACATACTTATCTATAATTGTCTATCTCTCTCAATAGATCTCTGTATATATGTATTAGAGAGAGAGAGAAAGAGAGAAAGAATTTTATTTTTCGGAATTAGCATAAAACTGGAGCTGGGCAAGTTTGAAATCTGTAGGGCAGGCTTGAAAGCTTGGAAACTTGGTAGAAGTTGACACTTGAGTCTTGAGGCAGAATTTCTTCAACAGGACATTTCAGTTTTTGTTCTGAAGGCCTTCAACTGATTGGATAAAGCCCAGTTACATTACTTGTAGTCAACTGGTAACCACAACTTCAAAATACCTTCACAGAAACACCTACTGTAGATAGTATTTAATTGGGTAGTATAGCTTAGCAAAATTGAAACACAAAATTAACTATCACAGATAACAAAAGGATAGAAGAAATAGTCAATATATTGTATTACATAATGTGGATATTAAAAAATCTTGAAAGCTCATAATATTAAACCCAAACTAAGCCTTGGCAGGTTCACTCAGTTGGTAGAGTGTCAGCCTGGCATCCAGAGGTCCTGGGATTGATCTCCAGTCAGAGCACACATGAGAAGCAACCATCTGTTTTTCTTTTCCTCCCTTTCCTCCTTGTCTTTCTCTTCCTTTTTTGCAGCCAGTGACTCAGTTGGTTGGAGTGTCAGCTCCAGGCACTGAGTATAACTTGGTTGATGCAGACATTCATCTCAGGTGCTGGTTGGTTTGACCATTGGCCCCAGACAGGGGTTAGCAGGTGGATCCCAGTTGGGGCACTTGTGGGTGTTTGTTGCTCTACTTCTCCTCTTCTCACTTAAGAAAAAACACATAGGCCTGACCTGGCTGTGGCGCAGTGGATGGAACGTCAGACTGGGATGCAGAAGACCCAGGTTCGAGACCCGGAGGTCGCCAGCTTGAACCCCGGCTCATCTGGCTTGAGCAAAAAGCTCACCAGCTTGGACCCAAGGTCGCTGGCTTGAGCAGGGTGTTACTCGGTCTGCTCTAGCCCCCCGGTCAAGGCACATATGAGAAAGCAATCAATGAACAATTAAGGTGTTGCAATGAAAAGCTAATGATTGATGCTTCTCATCTCTCTTCGTTCCTGTCTGTCTGTCCCTATCTATCCCTCTCTCTGACTCTCTCTCTCTGTCTCTTAAAAAAAAAAGAAAAAGAAAAACACACAGCCCTGGCCAGTTGGTTCAGTAGTAGAGCATCGCCAGGTGTGTGTAAGTCACAGGTTTGATTCCTGGTCAGGGCACAGAGCACACAGGAGAAGTGACCATCTGCTTCTCCACCCCTCCTTCGTGTGTGTGTGTGTGTGTGTGTGTGTGTGTGTCTCCCCTCCTCCCACGGCCATAACTCATTCGAACAAGTTGGCCCCAGGTGCTGAGGATTGCACCATGGCCTCGCCTCAGTTGTTAAAATAGCTCAGTTGCCGAGCAATGGAGAAACGGCCTCAGATGGGCAGGGCATCGCCCCATCGTGGGCTTGCTGGGTAGATTCTAGTTGGGATGCATGTGGGAGTCTGTCTCTCTGCTTCTCTGTCTTTCACCTAATAATAATAAACAAGCAAACAAACAAACAAAACACAAAACACCCTAAATGAACGCACCAGATTAAATACTATATGAGTTTTACAAACACTGGGGAGATTTACTGTATTTCCCATCTATAAGACGCACCTTAATTTTTAGACAAAAAAAATTTTTTTAATGTATTACATAAAGTTATTGAACTCAAGTTTTTTGGAGGTTTCTTTTTGTGAACTCAAGTTTTATTCATTATGAAATTCATACATCTCATCAGTGTCAAAACTCCCATCCATTAGCTTCTCATCATCTGCGTCTGATGACGAATCATTGTCTTTATATATTGCCTCATCCTCAGTTCCATCTATGACATTTGAAATGCCACACTTCTTAAATGACTTGACAATGATCTCAGTCTTGATATTATCCCAGGATCTTTTCATCCAGTTACAAACTTCTCCTATAGTTGTTTATTTACTCTTCCTGCTGGTGTCAAACTGTCCCCAGAAGACTTCATCCATTGGTTCCATTCATCTCTCATGGCAGCTTTGAAGGGTTTGTTAATGATGACATCAAGTGGTTGGAGCTGGGATGTCAAGTCTCCAGGTATAACGGCAAGTTTTGGTTTTTGCTCTGCAGTAATCTTTGTCTTTTTTGTTATGTGTGCCCTGAACTGATCAAGCACCAATAGGGCAGGTTTGTGTAAGAGCCCACCTGGTCTCCTTCTCCAAACGTTCTCAAACTAGATCTTCACCCCATCCTGATCCATCCAACCCTTGTCATGAATGTGGATAATCACTGCTTGAGAAATGTCTTCTTTGGCATTGTTTTGCATTTGAAAATTAGCATAGGAGTCAGCTTGGTTCCGTCAGCACATCAAGCTAGACAACAGTATAATGGTTCTTTTTATGTCCACTTGTCTTCAGTTTTCACTACCCTTCTTATCAACAGTTCTATTACTTGGAACATCAAATTGAAGGGGGACTTCACCCATATTTGCAAACTGTCCCAACTCAAACTGATGTGTCTTCTGACATTGAATGAGAAAACGATGAAATTCAAGGACCTTCTGCTCATAGCTTCCAGGCATCTTTTGGGCAAGTTTGGTGCATGTTCGCATGCATGCTTAGCCCCTTCCATTTCATTAAACTGAAGCACCAATTGTGTCCTTCTTTGAAATCAGTAACTTCTTTTTCATCAGCAATTCTTCTTGCCTCATGCTGGACCATCTTTGTGGACAGAGAAATTCCCATTGTCCTGTGCTCTTCAATCCATGTTTTCAATTTCCTCTCTAAATGAGGCATTTTGCTGACTTGTCTCTTATGGTCTTCTTCTTCTGTGGCATTTTCAGCAGGTTTCTTTTTCCCAGAGCCAGCCTTGGATTGAGTTCTCAGTTGGAGGAGGACAGACTTAAGTTCAGCAGCACAATTTCCATTCACTTTTGCAAACTGTATCACTTTTAACTTGAATTCAACACTGTATGAAAATCTTTTCTGAGCCATTTCTTGGCAGAACGTGGCAAAATATAACCTACTGTAATATACCGGTAACAAGTGTGAAACAATGAGTGCAAAGGCAACAGTGCGAAAAAGTGGGAAATGCAAGTAAAAAAATCTACAACAATGAGCTCAAAAACAAGGGTGAAAAGCAGGAAATGCAAGTAAAAAAATCTACAACCAATGTGTAAGATGCACCCAGTTTTTAGACCCCAATTTTTTTGGAAAAGGGTAAGTCTTATACATGGGGAAATATGATAATTTGATGAACATTCATAAGGAAAATATTTCAATAGTAATTAATGTAAACTCAGTGTTTTTCAAGGGATGTGAATCGCCAAGAATCCTAGTTCTCTCCTTTCTTCCTTTCTTTCTTCCTTCCTTCCCCTTTTCCTTCCTTCCTCTCTCCCTCCTTCCCTCCTTTCTTTTTTTCCTTCCTTACTTCCTTCTTCATTTTTTTCCTATTATTTTTTCCTTCCACAGAGATGTATTGAGCACTTACTATGTGGCAAGCAAACAGAATATAGCAGTTAATGCAGGTAGAAATTGTGCTTTCATGAAGCTTACAATCTAGTTGTAGAGGTAGACAATAAATAAGAAAACAAATAAAAATATCCTATAATTTCCAGCACAGAAAAGCACTAAGAAGAAAAATCAAACATTGTAAGTGGAGGTTTTTCATGGTTCGAGAGGTCAGTGAAGACCTTTATGAGGATATGGCATTTGAGCAAACTCCAATGAAGGATGTAAGCCAGGCAAAGCTCTGTTGAAGAGTATTGTATGCAGAGTGTATAGTAAGTCTAAAGGCTCTGAGATAGTAGGATTCTTGAGCAAGGCAGTCAGTGTGACAGCACTGTAGTAGAGGGTGGAATTATGTGGTAGGGGCTGAGGGTTATGAGAGGGCAGAGGCCATGTCATATTGGGCCTTCTAGGTCATGGGAAGAAGTCTGAACTATATTATGTGTGATGGGAGGATTTCAAAAAGAGATGTAAGGGGATTTGATCTACATTTTAAAAAGGTCATTCTGTCTAATGTGTAAAGAAGAAACAAGAGGAGTAAGAGTGAAATCAGGAAGACTGCTAGAAGATGCCATTATAGAATTCTAGGTAAGAGATGATGGTGGCTTCGACTAGGCAGTAGCAATTAAGATCGAAATTCAGTCAAATACAGGATATATTTTGAAGGCAAAGCTGACAGAATTCCCTGATAATTTAAATATGAGTTGTGAGAGAAAGAGGAATCAATGATATTATCTAGGCTTTTGGCCACTAAAAGACTGATGATACCTTAGCTATATGGGGATACTTGGAGAGGAGATTTTATGTATAGTAAATTTAAGAGTTCTATTTTGCATATGAGATATTCAAAGGGAGATGCGAAGGAACGGTTTGAGCTAATATAAGAGGCTAGGGTTGGAGACATTTTTATTTTATTTATTTATTTACTTCTTCATTGAATTTATTAGGGTGACACTGGTTAGTAAGATTACATAGGTTTCAGGTGTGCAATTCTATAATAAAGCATCTGTTTATTGTATGTATTGTGTGTTCAACAACTTTTGGAGATATTCATTTGGGAGTCATCTGCATATAGTATTTGCTATTTAAAGTCATGGATATAGATTAAGCTATTTTGAAAGAGCAGTAGACAGTAAAGAAAGCCAAAGTTTTTCCTAACATTAGAACTTTGGAAGATGTCTTGGAGGACTTATTAGTTATCTTCAAGTATTTTAAGGGCTCTATGTTCAATATAAATTTAGAGACATGAATTAAGACCAATGTGAGGAAGTCACCAGGAGCACATTTCTGCTCAATAAAGGCGAAAGGCAGAAACTGCGGGACGAATCAAAAACAGGAGGCAAATGTGTTCCAAAAGGAAAGTTTATTTTAAAAATGTTAGGGTAGCCCTGGCCAGTTGGTTCAGTGGTAGAGCATCGGCCTGGTGAGCAGGAGTCCCAGGTTCAATTCCTGGGCACACAGGAGAAGTGCCCATCTGTTTCTCCACCCCTCCCCCTTTCCTTCCTCCTTCCTCTCTGTCTCTCTCTTCCCCTCCTGCAGCCAAGTCTCCATTGGAGCAAAGTTGGCCTGGTTGCTGAGGATGGCTCCATGGCTTCTGCCTCAGGCTCTAGAATGGCCCTGGTTGCAACAGAGTAACGCCCCAGATGGGCAGAGCATTGCCCCCTGGTGGGCATGCCGGGTGGATCCCGGTTGGGCGCATGTGGGAGTCTGTCTGACTGCCTCCCCATTTCCAATTTCAGAAAAATACAAAAAATAATAATAAAAATAAATAAAAACGTTAGGGTACAGGCAGACTGAGACCAGCAAAAGGTCAGCCCTGAGGGAGGGATGGGGCAGGGGTTATATGGATTCATCAAAAGGCTTTGGGCAAAGGTGGCTGCAAGATCCCTTCTGTTTGTGGTTGGGATGGCGCCACAGCTCCTCAGAATTATCTGCACTCTGATCCAATCATCCTTCATCAGCATCCAGTTACAAAGGAGGTCTGAGCTGGACTATTAAGTAGGCAAGTCCTTCCTCCTCCCTCAGGCCTGCATTGTGCTTAAGAAAGATGGTGGCTGAGCAGCCATTTTACCAATCAAAAGGGACCCACTTTCTTTTCTTCTTTTTTTTTTTTTCTGAAGCTGGAAATGGGGAGAGACAGTCGGACAGACTCCCGCATGCGCCCGACCGGGATCCACCCGGCACGACCACCAGGGGCGATGCTCTGCCCCTCCGGGGCGTCGCTCTGCCGTGACCAGAGCCACTCTAGCACCTGGGGCAGAGGCCAAGGAGCCATCCCCAGTGCCCGGGCCATCTTTGCTCCAATGGAGCCTTGGCTGCGGGAGGGGAAGAGAGAGACAGAGAGGAAGGAGGGGGGGTGGAGAAGCAAATGGGCGCTTCTCCTATGTGCCCTGGCCGGGAATCGAACCCGGTTCCCCCGCACGCCAGGCTGACGCTCTACCGCTGAGCCAACCAGCCAGGGCCGGGACCCATTTTCTAACATTTACAGCTAATGCTTAATCTTCAGAACATTGATTCACTGAAAATGTTCACATTTCACCAAGTCACAGCCTTTCTATAAAGGCCACTTATATTGGGTAGGATTTATACTAGAACTAGATGATCTCCAATGTCCTTTTCAAGATCTAGATCTTAATGTTCTGAGATTTTTGTTTTTGTAATGGTCATCTTTACTCACAGTCTTTCGCAGCTGTCTATTTGACTCAAGATAAAATCCAAATGCCTCTGATGAGGTCTTTAAAACTTCCCTAACTTTGCACTTATCTTCATCTTTCTTTCTGATTACAAATTCTCTGCTCTGCTAAGGCTGGTTTCTTCCTTCTCTACCACAAAAAAATGTTCATCATGTATGCTCACTTTCTTCCCTTATTTCCTTGCCTAGATATCCAGTCCCTTTCCTCTCATTATTAAAGGAATTAATAGAAAACATTAATAAAAGCTTAAAAAAATACAAATAAAAAGCTTTATTCCAGGACACAAACTACGTAACCCTTTTGAATTGCCATTTCATTAATCTAACGTGTTAATTCATTTTGATGGATATTGTTGTGTAGATAAAATATATTATGCTCACTTTGTTAAAGATGGCACTGTCCATGTGGAAGCCTGTTGCCCAGGTGATATTAGTTGCTTTTCTTGCTTGGGATGGGCATGATTATATTAATGTGTGTTGGGGGAGGGCTTTCGCACCAAAAGGTTTTAAAAGAAAGAGAGATCACGTTGTTCCAGAGAAGAGTGATTACGTTCTAGGAGTAAGGCCATGTGGAGGAGGCCACATGCTTCTTGGAGAAGCAGCCAAGATGGCAAAATGCTGAAGGAGAAGCCACTTTGTGCAGAGTTTGTGCAGAGAAGGAGATGGGAAACAGAGGTGAATAAGGCTGGTGAGGTTAGAAACCTTAGATTCTAGGAAACTTGAATAAGTCAGTAGCTTTGTGAGCCCTGAATGAGTGAGTTTTGGAGCCCAGTGTGTGTTTTTACTTGACTGCTGGGTGCAAGCTAGAATTAAAGCTAATGGCCCACCAGTTCTTGGCTCTGTTGTTTCATTACCGACTGTCCGAATCAAATGCAAACCTGCATGGGCCAGGCAGCTGTGATGGTGGCCGTGGCTACTAGCTTTACAGATATTAAAAATTAAATATTAAATTTTACATTGTAGTGTATTATTGTAAGGTGACCTACTTTTTTACAATGAAAAGAACAAAAATAAATTGAAAAAAACAATATCATAAATAAAAGAAACATTTTATTCATTGCAACAATATACTATAATATGATAAATGCATAATAAAACATTTGTAATATTTTATATTGTAATTATGCTTACATGCCTATTAATTTTTAATAATAATTTTAAGAAATATGTAATAATTGTAATAACGTAATAATAATGTTATCTAAATGGGTACTTTTCCACTGAATGAATTTTTTTGTCAATGTATCATCTTGTAACAATATATTGGAAATATCTGAACAAAAAATATCCTTCATATTGAATTTTATGGCACAGCTAGAGTATCAACATTCAATCTCGATTTCTCACTTGTCAAAAAATCATTAGCAATTGAAAAAATTCTTTCAACTGCTGCATTAGTTCCGGGGCAGCACAATGTAAATTAAATAAGAGTAAATAAATTTTCACATGGAATATGTTCATTTTTGAAATGGCTGAATATTTCACCCATGTTTTATCAATTTTGACATGTTCATTTTCTCATTGTATCAATTTTTCAGAATTTAAATCTACATTCAGTCTTCTCATTTCTTCAAAGAGACAATTGTTGTCTATTTTGATGTTTGGCATTTTTTTAGATAAAGATTCAAGACAAGATTTGATATCTGTCCAATATACTTGTGATGAAGTAAAAAAACAACAACATTGAAAACTGTTATTTCCCATGATGTTTGTTTCAGACCATTATTCGATATATTGAAAACATGTCTGGTAAAAATTCTGCACTTTTTTGATAAACTTTTCTGTTATGCCTGGATTTGATCCTCTAAGTCTGACAATTTTCTCTTTATAATTAAAGGAAAAAGTTTTTCTTCAAAACGTGATTTATATTGAAGGATAAAGTCATTCAAAATAAGACTAACTTCCGTAGCTGAAATGTGTTCACCTTCAATATTTTGAATTGTTTTGTGAAAAATAGATGCTTCATTATGTACAAAATACATTAATATCTCAGATGTTTTGTTATAGAAAAATGATTCCAGGATTTTAGGGCATTTGTCTAACCTTAAAAAATATGAACAGAGAGGCTCAAATTATTGTTGAACACGCTTTATAGCAGGTATTAGAGAAAGCCATCTGACTTTTAAATATCCTAAAAGATTTTTGTATTCAACATTTGCTTCTTCACAAAAGTATTTTAAAGTAGCAACATGAATGGTAAAACAACCAAAATGCAAATAAATTGTAGTTATTATTACTTCTACATCAATTGGCATGGCACATGACGCTGTGTTGATTGCATTTGACAAAATATATGCATTACAACCTATTCCTAGTATTTTCTTTTGAAGTAACTCTTGTAATTTTACATACACATTATTCACCCCTTTGTGTCTTTGCCCACCAAAATTTGTATTTGTATTATCAGCCTTTAGTGCAACAACTTTGGATTTCAAATTGTTTTCATTTATTACATTGTATAGATGGTTTGACAAAATTTCAGAAGTTTCACCCTCAATGGATTCTAAATTTAAAATTTTTACTTGAATGCCCTTGGTAACATTAAAATATCTTACTATTATTGGATACAATTTAATTTCATTAGGATTTGATGCATCAGATAAAATCGTTACAAATGCAGAAGTTTCTAAGTCCTCAGTAAGTATTTTGTCACAGTAATTTTTTTAATTTTTTTTTTATTTATTCATTTTAGAGAGGAGAGAGAGGGGGAGAGACCCAGAGAGAGACAGAGAGAGACAGGGGGGAGGAGCTGGAAGCATCAACTCCCATATGTGCCTTGACCAGGCAAGCCCAGGGTTTCGAACCGGCGACCTCAGCATTTCCAGGTCGACGCTTTATCCACTGCACCACAGGTCAGGCCCTGTCACAGTAATTTTTAAATACTGATTTCAAAATAGCCTCTCATTTTGTCCTGGCACTTGAAAATTTTGCAGTGTGAAACTTTTCCAATAATTTAGTTGTACAATCCATACTATGAAAACTTTGTGAATTTTGGTATGAAATGCAAATGTTCCCTCCATTGCAGACAACTGTTTTTCATCTTCAGAATAATTTGAAGTTTAAAAAAAAACTTGTTACTTTACAACTGGAAGCTGATGTATCTAATGATTGCTTATGTTTGTTGGTGGTCGTTTCGTGATCGCTGCTCTGCCCCCAATTGCAATACAAAATTCTCCGCTGCAAATATTGCAGAAGACAATGGTATCTTTCTTTGATATGAAGAATGGAAATCCCTTTTTCAATTTGTCATTGAAATGGTATTTTCTCTTTTTTGATTTTTCCATTCCTTAAATGAAATTAAAAATTAAAAATAAAATATAGAACTACACGAATGATGCAAGCACATTAGGAACTGAAAACGTTACACCATGGTAGGTGAATTTTCCAGAAACTAAATTAACAAAACTAAATATCAAACAAAACCACTAATTTGGAGTGATATTTGGGTGTATTTATCATTTTCTAATTTAAAAATGTCTGTTTTATGCAACTATTTAGTCAAAATGCATTAATAGATATGGTTTGAGGTTAGATTTCCACTTTAAAACTTGAATTTTGGAAAAATACTTGTAAATAAAATGATTAGTATTTGGAAATTATTAAATAGATAATGAATTAATAAAACGTGAATTGTGCTTACCTATGATTGAATGTTCAGTGAGAAAGAAATAATTGTGAGTCTGCAATGTCATATGTGCCATGTCATTTTCAGTAAGAAGTATACAAAGCCATTTGTGCACTTGGTATATCGCGCGCTTTCGCAAGGTCCCCGTACAGAGCACACGCGTCTCATAATTCCGCATCTCGCTGCACTGTACTAATCCCTGACCAATCATCAAGTACAAATACATCACATCACACACAATGGATCGACTTCTGCATTGACTGAATATGGACATTTACAGATTAGTCTTCCAATATCAAAAAGGAGGACATGTAGGAGGACACTTTTCAAGGGAGGACAGAACTTATAAAAGAAGGACTGTCCTCCCTAAAGGAGGACGATTGGTTACTTGAATTATTGTTACCATCTCAGAAATACCAATTTGATCCTCTCAACACTTTCATTCACTGTAATAGATACAATTTATTGAGCTTCTACTTTGTTACATTATCTCATCATCTCAAATCCTCATAAAAAGCACCTACAGGTAGGTAGGTATAGAAGCTGTCAGCACCCCACCCATATTCCCTTATCACTTATCCTTCTGGTACAAAGCCATGGAACATTCCTGATGACTATTCGGGAGCTTTCACTTGCCTATAAGCACATGGGACATCTTAGAAGTGTAAGCACTTCTAGGGTCATAGAGTCTAGGAGCAGCCTTCACAAAAGATAGAAGGGAGTTGGAAGATAAGTACCCAGCTTTCTCACTCCTTATGTAGGATAACTCTGAGACATGATTAACTTGGTTTCTTAAAGCTCCCCCATGGAATTGAGCCCCTTTCCCACAGGGTTTACCTATTTGATAACAGATCCTTTATTGGCTTCCTTCCCTTCCCTTCCCTGTCTCCCCTTCCCCTCTCTGCAACCGAGCTTCTTGGGATCACTACCAATTTACAATCCAATTCAGGTCTCAGGTTTGCTTCTGGGGAAACTCTAGTTAAGCTAATAGATACTTCTATTCATACAGTTAACAGATGCGAAAACTGAGACTCAGAGAGGTTAAGAAACTTTCACTGAGTGACAGATCTAGTAGTGGCGCAGAAGGGACTTACATATAATCTACCTGATCTGGCCTCCCAGGTTTAGGGCTGATTGACTCTCTGCATTATCATATTGCAACACTCCATGAACCCTCAACAAAGACTCTGTCAAGTGATTCTAAAATCTTGACCAAAAAAAAATTCCATTCAATTTAGTCTTTCTTTCCCTAATTATAATCTTAGTGTTAAATACTGCATTGATGTGGCTAGTTGATTAAATGCCTTCCTCACCTTAAATTGTGTGCTCCATGAGAGCAAAACAAAGACCATGCATGTTTGGGTCACCATTGTTTCCCTGATGCTTAAACATCTGCAAGTGGAAGCAAAGAAGCAGTGGAAGCCACAAGTAAGCAGGAATCAAGAGGTAGGAAGGTGTGGGAAGAGGGGTGGTTGGTACCGCGGGTAAAATAATCAGAATCAGTAGGAGTAGTGGTTGTATTGAACAGAGAACAGAACAAAGTAGTGACAGAGTACTCAAGTCATGGAAATGGTGCTGCCACTAAGGGAGATAACAGCACAGTTCCCAGTCTTCAGATATAACCGCAAGTATGCTGGGTAGTTTCCCAGCTGCTTTTGGATCCCGAACAATAAGTTATTATGGTTCCCTATGAGTCTAGACATTTAGTTGTGGGACAGTTTTCTTGCCCTGTTTTACTTCCCCAGGAATATATATTATAAACCTTGAGGTGAATGGACCACACCTTTGGAACTCAAAATCTTACAGATCTGTCATTTGACAATAATATTGTCATAATTTTTCAGAGTTGTGAAAAAGACAATGGACAAGAAAGCACTTTAATAACTTTAAAATTTTGTACAAATTCAAGGCATAGTTTTGGGGCCACTTTTAATAAAGCATTTTATCAAATTATTGTTTTCAAAAACACTGTTTTAATATTTTTTCCTGAATATTTCCCATTTGGCGGTCAATATGGTGTTTTATGTCCAATGTATAATCACTTTTGCTTCTATTATCTAGTTCACAATACATGTTAAAAAATGACAGTAAATATATTTGGAATCAAGCAATGTATAGATACTCTTAGAAAATCACCCCTCTGCTCAGCACTGCTCCTGTGATAATGTGCATTACTGGGAAATAATGAGTTCTCACTCATCCCAGCCACACTATAATGAACACTGAAAGAACATCTTAGCCATTTGTACTAAATAGCCTTAGTAGGTCAAAGAGTTGGGTACATGAAATATAAAATGGCTCAAGTATAGCAACATTCCAAAGTACCAATATTTCACAGAAATAAGTTACTGTCAGTGCCAAGCCCATACCTCCTTGGCACACACCTGTTCTGTGCATTCAGTGTCCTGTCATTACAAAGACCAGTAACTTTCTACCTGAGGGCTTTCTCTAACTATTGCAGATGCCTGCACACAAGTCAGTCCAGAGATTTTGGAGAGGAGATGTTCAACCAATGACAAATGGGAGCCTATAAATAAAAACCACAGTTTCTTTATCCCTCAGGTGTGACAGCTCTCAAGTAGGTTCTGTGCTTTTTGCCAGAGCTCACCAGTGGGATTTAGCCCCATTGCTCTCCCCAATACCTGCTCATTAACACTGATTAATACTGTACTGGCTTCCGTCCCTTCCCTATTGTCTCACTGAAATTTCCTGGGATCACCTCCCCCCCAAAATGACTTAATACTAATGGCCTAGTTTCAGATTCTGCTTCTCTGGAAACTCAAATTAAGATAGCTGGTCTGCAGATGAATGCTAGCTTTTTAATAAATCCACAAAAAAAATGAATAAGAAGGATATGACATACAATGCACATTTCATGAAGCTAAATTTATGTAACTAAATATATATATATTTTAAAACCTGTAATTATCATATTTCCTTCCCTTTTTTTTCTCTCTCCCTCCCTCCCTTAATTTCTTCTGATGTACTTAAAAGTTTCACCATATTTTATCTATAATTGTCTGAACTCAAGGCTCCATTTAACCTTTTCATTGTATAGGCATTTTAAAGACAATTAGAGAGGCTTGTGTATTCAATGTGCTAAGGGATTTTAGAAATGAGGGTATACCTGGAGATTCTCAGGTAGATCTAAGAATGCAATCTGAATTAATGACTTTCTAGGACTTGTAAGGGGAAGACGTCAAAGGCTAGGTGGATTCCATGACTGGGCCTCAGGTGATGTTTAAATCGTAGCTGGTATGGACTAAGAATGGTAGTATAATTATGAGAAAAATATAGACTGAAGGCTTACTTACCCTGACCCCCCAATTTCCCTTCACCTGGAAGCATTGCACTTGCTTTTTTCTTTTACTTCTACCTTGGTTCACTAACAGGGGTCCCCAAACTTTTTAAATAGGGGGCCAGTTCACTGTCCTTCAGACCGTTGGAGGGCTGCCACATACAGTGCTCCAGTACACTGACCACCAATGAAAGAGGTGCCCCTTCTGGAAGTGCGGTGGTGGGGCTGGATAAATGGCCTCAGGGGGCAGCACGCGACCTGCGGGCCGTAGTTTGGGGACGCCCGAAAAGAACCAAGACACAGAAATGAAATATAGAAATGTTCCTGGTCAGAGAAAAATAGTAGGCAAAGAAGAACAGAATAGAAATAAAGAAGGAAGAAATTTTCTGATACAGAATAATAAAAAAAAGAAATGATGCCTGACCCGTGGTGGTGCAGTGGATAAAGCGTCGACCTGGAATGCTGAGTTCGCCGGTTCGAAACCCTGAGCTTGCCTGGTTTGCCCAACATATGGGAGTTGATGCTTCCTGGATGCTTCCTCCTCCCTTTCTCTCTCTCTCCCTCTCTCCTCTTCTCTCCTCTCTAAAATGAATAAATAAAATCTTAAAAAAAAAAAGAAAAATCAGCAAAATAAAAACAAGAATAAGGATAAACCAAACAATTTTAAAAATACATTTTCCCACTCTTCTTTCAAAAGAAGGGATACTTAGATCCAACTATTCTAAGCACCTTCAACCATATATAAGTTTAGATGTTCCAAGAGGGCTCCTGATTATTTTCCCTTAAATTTATTTTATAGCCTCAGAGATTACATTATTCTTTAATTTCTTCAATGGTGTTTATAACTTTCAAAAATCTTATTATGTTGTTATACCACATACTGTAATATTTGCAGAACTATTTACTTTTTCATCAAAATAACTTTCTTTAACCTGTACCTCCTCAATGTTATTTTCTCAAAACATCTCTCTAGTAAGGAAATTTGTTATCTGGAGGATTTTAAGATGAGGTCAACAAATGTAGTAGGGATATTAGGAGTTAGGGATAAAGGCTTTCTTTCATGTTTTTGATACTCTTTAGATAAGCTTAGAAGGCTATTTGTATAGTTAAGAATGTACTGGGGCATGAAACAAAGTTTGGGACTCTTTAAACACAGCTGTAAGCTCTTTATCATTTCTTGTTTAGTCTTCCCCTAAGAAGCTACTTACATATTTGCTGTAAACACCTTGAGGTTCTCTAAAATTGTATTTCTGACTCAGAATTATCTTTCGCATACTGAGATATGACAATATTTAAGAATGTATTACATTCATATTTCAGTCTCCAATAAAATAAGAATAAGCCAAAAATTTTTTTTAATTAAATGTTTAGATTCTTTTCACCCACAAGTCTTTGGCATTTTTGATCAGTTATTCTTCATTAAATATTATGTTTAATTCACTCTCTGGAGTAACTTTTCTTAAGTCATAGATATTGAAGATTGTTTTACTAAAGGTAAAAACTATTTTGAATTTTCCTTTCTTTTTTTTGTATGATATATTGTTCTGTTTTTCAGTATCTCCCTGTGAATTTTTAAATTTTTTTTAAAAGCTTAGTCTTTTTTTTTTTACAATTTATTTATTTTTTACATTTTATTTATTCATTTTTTTAGAGAGAGGAGACACAGAGAGAGAAAGAGACAGAGAGAGGAAAGAGATAGAAAGAGCAGAGGGAGGAGCAGGAAGCATCAACTCCCATATGTGCCTTGACCAGGCAAGCCTGGGGTTTCGAACGAGCGACTTCAGTGTTCCAGGTCAATGCTTTTATCCACTGCGCCACCACAGGTCAGGCTATTATCTGTGAATTTAATTAACAGATTGTTTACTTCCCTTTGTTAACTGATGTTACATAATTCCACACCTAACACCAATTCCTGTAGAATCCCTGTAAGGCCTTTCTCTACATAAATATTTCAGTGTTTTTTTAAAATTGTTCTTCAGTTTTGTTTTGTTTTTAAAGATTTTATTTATTGGCTTTAGAGGGAGGAGAGAGAGAAAGATGGTGGTGGGAAGAAGTGAGAAGCAGCTCATAGGTAGTTGCTTCTCTCATGTGCATTGACTGGGCAAGCCTGGGGTTTTGAACTGGCATTCCAGGTTGACGCTTTATCCACTGCATCTCCAGAGGCCAGGCTATTCTTTAGTTAAAAACTAAAGAATACTTGGAACTACAAGGAGAATATCTATATCAGGAAATTCAGGGAAGAATAAAGGAAAACACAGAAGTAGAAACTGAGGGAGGAAGAGAAAAAAAAAGAACGCTAAGACTCTAAATAAGACCAGGACAGAAGATTAGGTGAGTAGAAAAAGAAAAAAGGCAACAGACGAAAATAAACAATGTAGAAACATTTAACCCTTTTGGAACAAAAAGTCACTGATGATAGATCACTGATTTGAGATTAAGGAAGTACACAAGGGAAAGTAAAATTCAAAGCTTAGATCTATCCAATAAAAGGAATAATTTGAAAATACCTCAACAATATGTGGTAATCTTTTTTAGATGAAAAGGACAGGACCATACTAAGATTGAATAAAAGGTAAGATTAATATTGGATTGATTTACACATAGACTTTTAGTCGTTCTTTCCTACTGGTTGAACAATTGATGGCTGAAGATGCTAGCTGAGCACTTGGCAAGGATACTCAGGGTTGGGCTAGGGCTAGGCAGTAGACTACAGGCTGTATCTGCAGTATATAATATTGCAGTATTATAGTCTAGTATTGTAGACAAACACACAAGAAAACAATATAACTCAGTATCTAACTGGTGTTGGACTGCATTAAATATTGACCTTTAATTGCCAAAGAATTTTCAAAAAAGGGCAAGGAGGTAATTCTGCACGTTAGATTAGTGAGCCTGACTTGAAATCTCAGGCAGCATAAAGATGGCGTGTGAACACTTAGAGAAGAGAGATCGGTGATAACCAAGAGCTGGTGATAACCTGCCAGTCCAACCTCCTACAGGCAAAGGCTGATGGTGGTAATTAGGGTGGGAGTGTTGGGAGGATTGGGATGCTAACACACAAGTTTTCAAACACAGACAGGCACATGTAAATTAATTGGCAATGGGTGAAATAGGTTTCTTCTAACACAGAGGATCTAAATTTAAAAAAAAAAAGTGTTTTCTGGTAGCCCACTGTAAGCCTTCATTATTCTCTTTAGCATGAAATTATTTCATTATGTACATTCTCATTTCCTAGCCTCCTTTCCAAGAGTACAAGTTTGGTAACCCAATACTGTCAATCTCTCACCCACCTACATTGGGTTGGCTTTCTTATGATTGATTTTGTCTTTCTTTCAGATCCATTTTTAGGTATTGCATAACTCCTTTCCTGATTAGCATAGTATAAAATAGTGGTTCTTTAGTGTGGAAAATTTAAGGCTCACTAAAACATAGATTGTTGCAGTTTCTGATTCAGAGGGTCTGGGACAAAATTTGCATTTCTAACAAGGTCCTAAGATAATGCTAGTGTGAGACAACTCTTATGACTAGTCCCTCTTCATTCTCCCAAGCGGTACATGGCATAAGAGGTAAGAACAATGAAGGAATCCTTGGGATTACTTTTCAATCAAGTTTGTCACTGATTTGGTAAATAGCCTTATGCAAACTTCTAAAGTAAATGTTTTGATTGCATCTTGCCACATCTTTCAGCTGTCTTTTTTTTTTTCCTGGGCCTCTATTACAGCCCCTTCCCAACCCCAATGTGCTCCTATGTTGGTTTGATCATCCTTAGCAGAGAAAATAATGAGCTCAAAGATTATTTAACGGAGTTTAATGTGGGATTCTTCTTGGGAGAATTTACAAGAAAAGAACAATGTATGAATCCAAAAGGGCAAATTATTAATACTGTAATTTCAAACAAAGGGAATGATTCCTCCACCAATATGAATGCATATAATAGTTTATATATATTCTAGTATAAAAGACAAAACAAACCCCATCTCTTTGGCTATATTAAGGGTGAGATTTCAATTTATTGATAATTTTTGAACCCATACGTTACTGGCACTTTAGGACCTTCTTTGGCATTTGATGTGTTGAAAGTGCTCTGGTATCGTATGTGCATTGTGGAGCATGCCCTGCTCTGTTTTAAACTTAAGTAAGGACATAGTGCAGATTGGTGTCCTTCCACCTTTCTCCCTTCTCTCCACCTTTCATTAGTAAGTACCTCACAGACTTGCAGTGGCACAGGTGTGTGTGTGCGTGTGCGTGCGCGCGCGCGCCCAAGAAAGCGGAGGGAGGCGGCGGTGTTGGTCGGTGAAGAAAATGTGTACGACTGCAGAAATCTGACTTCACAACTATTATTTCCACCAAAATTCTTAAGCTTTCCATATAGCCTCTCCTTTATCCGTTTCGTTTTCTCCTCTTGAGTTTCAGAATCTAGTGTTTTACTTCATTTTATTTTTAAGTTTGTGAGTCAAGTAATTTACATTATGTAACGAAATGAAAATATTGATAGTATTGCCTCAACCTTGGAAGCAGTGGGCTGCACCTCCTACTCCGATCCTTGGCCATTAGGTTTCTGCGCCGCCGGTAAGGGTCAGTAAGCAGGGCACTGCCTTCGCGGCGTCTTCCTTCCTTTCCTTTCCCCCTTCCCGTCCTCTCCGCACTCCTCCCCCCGCTCTGCACGGTGCCGGGCCGCAGCCTGCTTAGGTACCCCGTCCTCCCCTCCTCCGGCCCCCATCAAACAAAGCTCAGCGAGACAGGCGCGCGTCGCTGGCGACACCGACGGGAAGAGCGGACACACCGCCACGCGCTCTACACCGTGTCGAACAGCTGTACCCGGTCTGCACCGCGCGTCCCCGCCGCTTCCTTCCCTCCCGACTCTTCCTTTTCCTCCCTCCAGACCCAGCCCCCTCCGCCCCCGCGCCGGGGCCGCGCCTGCGCAGAAGTCCCCTCTCCCTCCTTCCCCGCCCTTCCTTCCCTGCGCTCCTCCTCCGGTGCCCCGCCTTCCTTTCTCTCGGGACGATTTCACTGAGAGCTCCAGGTTGGGAGCAGTTGGGTCGATTTCCCCACTACCCCGCCCCCCTTCCTCTCTTCCACCCACCCCTCTTGTGTGCAGCCGGGTGGAGGATGAAGCGGCTGCAGCGGCCCCGGCCCCAGCAGCGGCCCCGGCGGTGGCTGCGGTGGGGGTGGCCGGGACTCGGGTGGTGAAGAAGCGCTGGAGGCGGCGGCGGCGGAGGCTGGAGGAGCGGCAGCTGCCCGGCCGCTTCCCCTGTGCTTCCCTTCCTCTTGAGCGCAGCCAGGAAGTTTGTGGCTTCTGTGCATGTGCGCCCGAGTGCGGGTGTACAAGGTGAAGGTTGGGGCGGCAGTCGTGCGGGCGTGGGCATTTTTGCCCACTTCGCTTCCCGTAACCGGGCAGCTCCGGAGCCTGGGCTGTGGCCCGAGGAGGGGGCGCGGCGGCGGGCTCTCGCCTTTTGTTGTTGTTTCCTCCGCCTGGGGAATTGAAGTGGGGACGCGCCCGGTTGGGGCGGCTCGGAGCCCGGGCCTGCTGGCCCCCGGGGCTGCCGGGCGGGCAGGGGAAGGCTGAGGAGAACGGGCTTCAACATGATGGCGGCCGAGGCCGGCAGCGAGGAGGGCGGCCCGGTGACCGCGGGGGCAGCAGGAGGCGGCGCGGCGGCGGGCTCGAGTCCCTATCCCGCAGTGTGTCGGGTGAAGATCCCCGCGGCCCTGCCGGTGGCAGCCGCCCCCTTCCCTGGGCTGCCGGAGGGTAGAGGGGCGGGTGCTGGGGATGGAGGCGCCGCTCTGGGGTCGGGATTCCTCGGAGCCGGGTCTGCGGCGGGGGGCCCGGGGGGCGCTGGACTGTCAGGGGTCGGTGCTGCTGCGGGCGTGGCTGCCGCCGCCGCCGGACCTGGCGGGGACATGGCTCTCACCAAAGCCACCGCTTCGTTGCCCGCTGAGACTTTCGGGGCAGTCGGCGGGTTCCCTCCTCTGCCGCCTCCTCCCCAGCTGCCCTCTTTGGGCGCGGGCCTGGGAACAGTGGACGAAGGTGACTCTCTAGATGGACCAGAATACGAGGAAGAAGAGGTGGCCATCCCGCTGACCGCTCCTCCAACTAACCAGTAAGTGAAGACCGCTGTTCAGGGACTGGGGAAGGTGGCTCCTAGAAAACAGTGGGAAAACATACTCGTTCTGTCAGCCGTGACTTCTTGAAAAGTTTTGAAACTTCAAGTTTCCTGCGTAGGGATTTAATTTGATCACTTATCTTCCCTACAGGCATACTCCCTGGCGTCTTTGTATGTTTATTGTTACTCTGGGGAGATGTAAAGTTTTTAAGATAGGAAGCATGAAAAAATGTGTATCAGGTGAGAACTTCCAAATTGAGATGGCGTCCTGGGTTTCAGCTGAGCTTGCAGCTACCAAAGCAGTCGTATATACATAGTATTAATCTCTGTGTGTTCTGTTGAAACTAGATGAGTAGTGAAAAGCTTTGAACATAAGTATTTGAATGAGTTTTGTACTAATATAATTTGAAACATGCCTTGGTTGGAATGCTTTGTTTTTGTTGCCCTGTAAATGCGAAACTTCAGCCTGTTGAAACCATAGGAATGCAAAAAAGTATTTGGATGACATGAAGACGTGCGTCTGCGAGAAAGGAAAAGTGTTCTGTGAATTATAGGTGTGACTAAGGCCCATACTCCAACAGTATCTGTAACTTGTGTCTTAAAATTCTCATTCATTAATATCAGTGCGATTCTTTATAGTTACGACTCTGTTAAGTACAAAATTGAAGTAAAACAATACATTTTGTTGATGGCCAATAAAGTATTCTATTTCAAAATTAATTTTGACAGTCTACTGCAGAATATATAAAACAAATGACTTTTCTATATAGAGTCAGCACCTCTCTTTTACTCATTCCCTTCATTAGTGAGCTTAGGTATGTATTTATTATATACAAAGGTGGACTTGGACGAGAGGAAGGTGTTCATGGGAAGTGGTATAGTAGGCAAAACTTGATTTATAGATCTCTCACATATGGCCTAAATGAACTTTAGAATTTGACAGCCTTGGTGAGTATCAGAAGAAAAAGGATTTAGTTCATATGTTGACACTTGAAAGTATTATTTTTTAATTTTTTGAGAAAGGTTCTTTGGAGAATTTAGGAAGGAATTAAAAAACAAATTAGGAAAAGATTCTGTAGTACTAATTTGTTTTTGACTTATGGCTACATCTTTTGATACTTACATGGAAAGGTAAAGTTAGTCTTTTGTTAGCTATGGTATAGGGGTATTGCCTTCCTTTTATATCGTTCATTAGAGTTCTTTTTTACTTTTGTCTAATTTTATGTCATGTCTAATTTTCCAACTTATCTCTAGTATTGCAGACTTTTCTGAAGGTTTTCTGAGAGTGATAAAAGTTCTAATTTTGCACACTGTTTACACATCTTCAACCTTTTTGCAAAAAAGCAGTCAGTGAAATATTAAGCTCAGCACTGTGGTTATGACAGGCAAATCAGAACTTTTTATACTGAAAGAATATAGTCTTATGCCAATTCATAAGTGAATTGAATAGGCATATTTAGTATATTGTAGTTCTAAACTTTTAAAAAGTAGTTTATTTTTGTAGAGCAGGTTTAGATTTACAGCAAAGTTGAGCAGAAAATACAGAGGCTTCCCATGAACTTTTTAATAATAAATATGGGTGACTACATAGGAAAAATGGTGTTTGTGAGTTCATCATGTGAGATTTCCATTATTACATGTATTTGAGAATAAAATTATTTGTGTGACTATGTGAGGTTTGTTATATTTCTGAAAAGTATCCTCCATTTCTAGTGTGTTTTTTAAATTTGCCACTGAGAAGTACAAATTTCCCTCTTTTCTTTATCTTAGATATCAACCCAGAGTCACTGGAGGCAATACAGTGTAGTGGTTAAGCGTGCAAATTCTGAAGTTAGACAAGATTTGGGTTGGAATCCTGACTCTACCACTTACTAGCTGTGTGATCTTGGAAAGGTCAGTTTCCCCATCTGTAACATGGGGATAAAAATTGTACCTTCCTCACTTATCTGGTCATTTTTAAGGTTTAATGAGAACCTTGAACATATTCAGTACAGCGCCGGGACCATAGTAAGTGTTCAACAAATAAGTGGTCTCCCAAAATAACAATAATATAATTTTATTATCATTAAATTGCCTACTAATTCTATTGGTATAGGGACTACCATACTAAAAGCTATTTTAGAGAATGTTTTGAACTCCAAAGGCCTGTCTACAATGATTAATTATATTAAAATTTTTATTTTAACTTTATAAAGGCTTCCATCAAATTAAGTAGGTTTATAGATGAAATTTGTGTTTGTTATAAATTCCTATTTTTAAATGAAAATACCTTAATGACTTGGTTAAATGACAAATCTTTCATAAAAGTATGAAATGTTTTTGTAAATTAAATTAATGTTTGTTTAATTAGTGACTAGTTGTCTTAGTTATTGATAATTTTGTTTGGAGGTTCGGGTTACAGGATTGAGTCCACAATCGTTTATTAGACAAGGGTTCATTGGTTATAGAGTTTAACCTTGTATCCATCTAGTTTGGTGCTTACAAGTGTCAAGTGATAATATATATATATATCAATCAGTACAAATATGATAATACTATAGTATTTGTATCTTGTTTTTCTGTGTACATGAATCATTAGTCTCATGTTTATTATTGCACATTTTAATTAGTTTGGTTAAGGCCAGAAGAATTTGTATAATTTTAACTATCATATTTATTTGAATATTTTCTTTTCTGCAAGTTTAAAGAAAAAATTTAAAAAGAAAAATAATTCTTCCCATATATTTTTATGCTGTAGAAGTTTCTATATCTAAAACTGGTAATGAATATTCCTTTGCAAAAGAGAGAAGTGTTAAAGGAGTTTGTCCTTGGTACTCCCTGTAATTTTATGGAACTGCTCTTCATGGTTCTTGTTATTTTTTTTTCTCTTCCCTAGAGGTGAGGGGCAATAGTAAAGGTGTATTGTTTTCTCTCCACCCTCAGTTATATAGAGAGAGTTTTAATTTTGAGCCTGCGGTAGTAGCAGGAGGCCTATCCTACCCACAGATATATACTGCTTGCTCTTAGTGTATTTGGAAAACAGAGTAATTAGTTGCTACCATTTTAAAACTGGAAAACTTCACATTTAAGAAGGCACAATTTCCAGTATTGCTTGAGAAGTCACAGGTTGCTGTTCCTGCTTGAGAGTAGATTGCTAGAATTGATGGAGGTTGTCCCTTCTAGGTGGGTTCTGAGTTCTTCATTTTGCTGTAGTAGCCACCAGGTCTGCTTTGCCTTTGATATTATTTGTCATCTGGCCTAGATCTTATCCTGGACCTAATATGCAGGCTTCTCAAGCCTGAGACTTGAAGAAAAAAGAAATAAAGAATATAAGTAATGCCTTTCCCTCCCTTAAAAATCATCTTACTGTCTCTATAAAAATAAAATCATTAAAATCATTTTTAATTAAGTCAAAGAATTGTTAAAGTCAATGTTAGGACATGTAGTATTCATTTCCTTTGTCACTGATTGTATTATAACTATGGGTGAGTCATTATTTCTTAATGAAAATGAGGGTGAGAATTGCAAGGATCAGTTATGGAGAAAGTGGTTGCTGACCAGGACCCAGATTTTGTACCATATTTGTAGGACAGCAATGTAGTAGATGCTTAATTTGAGCAATTACAACAATAAGCAAGATGCCCCTTAATGAGAGTTTTCCGAGAGAGTTTTAGATCTAGTAGGAAGTTAAGGAAACCAATTATTGTGATTCAGAATAGGTTAAGATAAATATGAGTGAAGTATGAGCAAAGAAAGGGTCATGGGGGTTAAAAGAATGAGAAATTTATATAAATTAGTAAAGTCTGAAGGAAAGTAGCAGGTATAGTTTCCCTGCTGCTTAATTTCTTTTCTGAACATGAAGTAATTGGTTTCTAAATCCTTTTTTTAAAATTTCATTAGTGAGCAAGAGAGAGAGAGGGAGGGAAGGAGATAGAAACTAAGACAGAGATAGGAAGGGAGAGAAGAGAAGCATCATCTTGTAGTTGCTGCACTTCGGTTGTTCATTGATTACTTTTCATACATGCCTTGACCCAGGGGCTTCAGCCAAATCAGTGACCTCTGGCTTCAAGCCAGCGACCATGAGATCATATCTAGGATCCCATGCTCAAGCTGGCAACCCCTCGCTCAAGTTGGTGAGCCTGAGCTCAAACTGGTGACTTTGGGATTTTGAATCTGGGATATAGGTTGATGCTCTATCCACTGTGCCTCCACCATTTTAGTGGTTTCTAAGTTTTTTCCCTAATAATTTTATCACCTAAAAAAGAATTATGACTTAAATGAATATATACTAACTTTTGACTATAGTAAAGAGTTTGCCCTACTGAATTCTTTATTTACCTGTGGTCTGAAGGGAGGTTGAAAGATGTGCCTATAGTTACTAAGATTACAGAGCACACAGCCAAAGGCTAGAATTGGCCTGGATCATTGAAAACCAGACCAACATTATTGACAGACAAAAAAGAAAAAGGATAGCAGTAAAGTAGCAAGAAGAAAGGGGAAGCTAAGAGAGGATGAGGGTGAGAGAGAGAGAGAGAGAGAGAGAGAAGAGAGAGAGAGATGGTTAGGGAGGAGGGGAGAAAGGGGCAGGAGATAGAGAGAGGGGGATAGGAGGAAAGGCTGGGGGGGGGAGAGAGAGAGAGAGAGAGAGAGAGAGAGAGTGTGTGTGTGTGTGTGTGTGTGTGTTATGCCCAGCTGTCCACCAGCTGTTTGAGCCATCCCAGCTGAGGCCACAGACCTTGGAGGTAGGAAGCCACTTTGGATGTTGGATATTATAGCCAACAGATGTCACACAGGTAGGAAGCCACCTTGGATGTTGGATGTTGTAGCCAACAGATGACACATGGAACATCCAAGGTAGCTTCCTACCTTGTAGGTCTGTGGCCTCAGCTGGGATGGCTCAAATAGCTGGTAGACAGCTGGGCATAACATCCTTCCCCCCCACCTCCCCTTTCTACCTCCTCCTCCCACCTCTTACCCTCTCTCACCCTCCCCTCTCTCTCTTCCTATAGCTTCTCTACTTTATTAGCTTGAGCTTGTTCACAGCATGGCACCTGGGTTCCACAAGGGATTATTCCGAAAGGACAAGCCTTCCTGTGTCGACACTTACCAAGCTTCTGTGTTCATCCCATGTACTAATATTCCGTGACCAATGCTGGTCACATGACCAAGTCCAGCTTTAGTATGAGATGTTGGTAATAGCTCATTGTTTGAAATGCAACGGCATTAATCCTGGGAGGTGAGCTTTCTTGGGAGCACCAAAGTTATACCCCGTGTATTCATTTACATGTGATAATAGATGTACTAGAATGGCTAGTGGTAAGGAAGGAGATGGGAGAAAGGACAAACACCTACTAGTTCTTCCCTTAGGCTCAGCGTGGGAATTGCCTTTTATTAAATATCTCTCCACAATAGATTTTACTTAACACCGTTATGTTAATTTTAAACCAAAAATATTAAGTATGGATGTTGATTTTGCTCATTGTTTGAATATGCAAATGTATAGAAGGTAGGTGTGTTGTCTTGAAATTATGTGCAATACATTTCAGTTGTGGGCTAAGTTAAAAATAGTTGTCAGATACAGTTTACTTCTCGATATGTCTAATCACATCTCAACAGGTTTTTAGGTATTTGAGTGATTGTGATTTTTGTGAGTAAAACAGTGAACATTATGGGAGACAAAATATAAAAGAAGATTAGACATTGATGATAGGGAAATAAGATGATAAAATTAATTTGCCGACACATTGTACAGATGTTTCTCAAATTAGAGGATAGTTGTCGAAGAGTTGAAAGAATGAAAGTGTATGAAAGAATGATACTGAAATTTTGTCCTATAATCCTTTTTACTGAAGATTAATAGAAAGTTTGATTAGCTTTTGTAGCATTGGTGTTTGATGTTATAATAAGAGTGATACACACCAGTACATAATATTGTAGTGATAGAGAAACTTTCATTACCTTACTTAGGTACAGAAGCCAACCCAGGTAGAATGGCTTGCTTAATTACATCATAAAGCTAGGTAGTGGTAGAACTGGGGCAGAATCCAGTGTCCATAATTTTTCATATATGTTCTAATTTGAGTAATATTTATAATTAACATTTTTGGGGGAGGGGATGGAAAGGCAGAGGCCCAGTATTGACTTATTTATTATTGACCAAATACTAGGTACTTTACATAGAATCTCATTTAATGTAATTCTCACAGCTGTATAGTGTGAATGGATAATTCATGTTTTTATTATTGAGAAAAGTTAAGTGATAGAACTGGAATTCTAATACAAAAAGTATACTTTTTCCTTTGCTTTGCCTCCCTTTTCCAGTAATATACTTAAGGGCTGGCCAGTCACTGGTGTGATGATTCCCCCCCCCCCCCCCAAAAAAAAAATTCATAGGTTGAAGCCCAAATCCCCATTGCAGCTGTATATGTAGATAGGACCTTTAAGGAGGTAATTAAGGCTAAATGAGGCCACGTGGACTGGTCTATGATCCAGTAGGACTGTTGTCCGCATGAGAAGAGGAAGAGACAGACACCAGGCATGCATGTGCGCCGAGAAAAGGCCATGTGAATTCACAGTGAGAAGGTGGCTACCTGCAAGCCAAGGAGAGAGGCCTCACTAGAAACCAACTCTCTTGGCATCTTAAACTTGAACTCAGCCTCTAGAACTGTGAGAAAATACATTTCTTTTGTTTAAGACATTCATTTTTGTTATGGTAGCCCAAACTGACTGATAACATTGGGTAACCCTGCATCTTTAAAAATGGCTTCTCATATCTTTGGAGCAGACTGAATGCACATCTGCTATTTGAGAAACAGGGTCCTCATTCTTTAATTTTCTTTCTTTCACTATATAAAAGAAAGACTTTTTTTTAAATTAATTTTGTTCATTGATTGCTATCTCATATGTGCCTTAACTGGGGGGCTCCAGCTGAGCCAGTGACCCCTTGCTTAAGCCAGTAAGTAACCTTGGGCTTCAAGCCAGCAAACTCCAGGCTCAAGGAAGCAACCATGGTGTCATGTCTATGATCCCATGCTCAAGCCAGCGATCATGTGCTCAAGCTGGCGACCCTGTGTTTCAAACCTGGCTCCTCAGCATCTCAGGCTGTCGCTCTATCCACTGCGCCAACGCTTGGTCAGGTGAAAGAAAAATTTTAATCCTTATACTTTACCTTCTTTCTTTATGAGTTAGTGACTTATAGCTAGCTCCTCTTTTGATGATACCCATGTTGAAAGATGGAACATATTTAAATGATGTCTCATCATTACTGTGTAAAAAGATTCTACACATGACCATGGATGGTAGCCATGGAAAATCCTATGGGTGAGACATTACTCTAACAAGTTTTCTGTATTCATTCTGTAGTCATTGTTGTAACATTTAATATTACTTTTTGTGTGTGTGACAGAGACAGAGAGACTGAGGGATAGATAGGGACAGACTGACAGGAAGGGAGAGAGAGATGAGAAGCATCAGTTCTTCCTTGTGGCTCCTTAATTGTTCATTGATTGCTTTCTCATGTGCCTTGATGGGAGGGGGGTTTACCTCAGAACCAGTGACCTTTGGGCTCAAGCCAGCGACCATGGGCTTTAAGCCCATGACCTTTAGGCTCAAGCCAGCGACCAGGGGGTCATGTCTGTGATCCTAGTGACCCCGCACTCAAGCTTGTGAGCCTGCACTGTAGCCTGATGAGCCCTCGCTCAAGCCTGTGACCGTGGTGTTTCAAACCTGGGTCCTCTGTCCCAGTCTGATGCTCTGTCCACTGTGTCACCGCCTGGTCAGGCTTAGTATTACTTTTAAATTTCCTTTCTCTTATATAGCTGTCCTATACTAAGGGAATGACCTAGAAAACCCCTGAAAGTCTTTTTTGTAGAAATAATCCACTAGATTGGGTGCACAGTCAAGAAATTATATAATAATAGAACCATATCTCTCTATCCATGTCTACTGAAATATTGATTTATCGTGATTTTTAAAAATTTAAACGTCTTATTTTTGAGGTAATAGATTCACTTTCAGTTGTGAGAATAACAGAGTTGTACCCTTTACCCATTTTTTTCTCAATTGCAACATCTGGTATTACAGCCAGGAAATTAACATTGATAAAGTTCACTTATCTTATTCAGATTTCACCAGGTCTACATACACTTGTGTGTGTGCATGTGTGTATGTGTAATGTATATTTAGTTATATTAAGTTTTATCATGTGTAGATTTAGTGACATAAGGAGAGATACAGAACACTTTCATCACCTCCAGGAACCTTTATGCTGCCTTTTTATAACCAAATTTACCTCCCTTCTCCACCTCCTCCATCTCTAATCCCTGACAACCACTAATCTGTTCTTTATTTTGTCATTTCAAAGGGTATATAAATGGAATCATACAGTATGTAACCTTTTGGGACTAGCATTTGGATTTCAACATAACTCCCTTCAGTATTCATTTAGTTTATTGCATGCATTTATCCTTTGTTCATTTTTCTTGCTGAGTAGTATTCCGTGGTATGGATATATTACAGTTTGTTTAACCATTTACCCATTGGAGAATATTTGGGTTATTTCTAGTTTTGACTGCTATGAACATTTATTTTTGTGTGTGAACATAAGTTCATTTTTGTCAGATAAATGCCCAAGAGTGCAGTTGCTGGATTGCATGGTACTTCAATGTCCTGTTTTATAAGATGCTACCTGTGTGTTTTCTAATATAGTGGCTGTGTCCTTTTATACATTGTCAGTAAATGAGTGATCCTAATTTTCTATACTCATACCAGCATTTCATATTGTCACTATTTTTTATTGGGTTGGGGAATAAGTTCGTAGCGTTTTTACCGAAGACTTTTATTTAAACAAAAAACAATAATTATATCAATAAATTAATCAATTATATATTCGCCGTTGCTGTTTACAACCTCTTCCCACCTCTCGACCAATTTGTTGATGCCGTTCCGCCAAAAATCGCCTGGTCTGGTGTCAAAGAAGTTGTCGAGCCAGTTTAGGACCTCCTTGTTATCGAAGGTAAGGCCCTTCATATGATTTGACAGGGAGCGGAAAAGATGGTAATCAATCGGTCGGTGCAAGGTCCGGAGAATACGGCAGATGCTAAAGGACCTCCCATTCGAGCTCTTGGAGTGTGGCTTTGACGACTTGTGCAACATGGGGCCTGGCGTTGTCGTGAAGGAGTATGGTTTGACCATGTCGATCAGGTCTTTTCAGTCGAATAGCCTCATTCACGCGGTGTAGCTGGGCAATGTAGAGCTCCTTGTTGACCGTGGCATTCTTTTCGAGCATTTCCCAGTTCTTCATCGAATTCAGAAGGCCTTCCGCTGCGGCACGTGTCATCGACGTCAAAGTCGCCATTTTTGAACTTTGCAAACCATTTCCGTGCTGTAGACTCGCCTATGACACCTTCTCCATACACGTCGCAAATGTCCCGGGCTGCTTCGGCAGCTTTTTGACCTCGATGAAAAGCAAAGAAGAGCAGGTGTCGAAAATGTTGATTTTTGCCTCCTGGGTATTCCATTTCTAAGCCTCAAAACTAATAAAAAATTAAATAACTCAAAAATACAATTAACATAGTTTTGTAGAGCAGAAAGAGTTTTATCGAATGAATACTTACCCTTTGCCAAACAGCAAACAAATCGTTGTAAAATAAAAGAAAATATAAAAATGCTACGAACTTATTCCCCAACCCAATATTTTAGCTAAAACCATAGATGTCTAGTGATATCTCATTGTGGTTTTAATTTGCATTTCCCTAATGGTTGATGATATAAATTTTTTCAGGGGCTAATTTGTTATCTGTATATCCTCTTTGGTGAAATGTCTGTTTATCTCTTTTGCTTATTTTCCAACAGAATTTTTATTGTTGAGTTTTGAGAGTTCTGTATGTATTCTAAATATTAGTCCTTTGCTTGATATATGGTATGCAAATATTTTTTTCCATTCTGTAGCTTCTCTTTTTTGCCTCTTAACAGAGCAACAGTTTTTAATTTTGAAGAAGCTTAATTTATTTATATTTTCTTTTATAAGTTGTATTAAGACAAGTCTAAGAACTCTTCACCTAGCTTAGGTCTCAAAGATTTCTCCTATGATTGTTTCTTACAGTTTTTATGTTTTACAGTTAAATCCATGATCTATTTTTATTTAATTTTCATAAAAGATACGAAGTTAAAATTGAGGTCCATATTTTTGCTTGTGGATATCCAATTGCCCAGCAACATTTGTTGAAAAGTGAATGTCCTCCTTCCATTGAATTGCTTTTGCACTTTTGTCAAAAATCAATTGAGCATATATGTATATAGATTTACTTTTGGATTCTTGTGGTCCATTGATTTATATGTCTTCATCTGACATTCTTTTTATTTTATTTTATTTTTTTATTTTGAGAGAGTGAGTGACACAGGCGAGGGTGAGAAGCATCAACTTGTAGTTGCTTTCACTTTAGTTGTGCATTGATTGCTTCCAAGAGAGGAAGGAGAGAGAAAGAAGCATCAACTTGTAGTTGCTTTCACTTTAGTTGTACACTGAGCTGCTTTTTGGTTTATTGACCAGGGCAGTACCAGTGTCTCCTTGCTAAAGCCAGTGATCTTGGGATTTTCATGCCAGTGACCCTGTGCTCAGGGCCAGCAACCTCAGAGTTTTGAACCGTAGACCTCAGCGCTCTTGGTTGGTTCTTTATCCACTACGCTGCCACTGGTCAGGCTATTATGACATTCTTGATTAGTGTAGCTTTGTAGTAAGCCTTAATGTTGAATAGGGTGATTTTTCTCACTTTTCAGTAAGGTTTTAGTTACTCTAAGGCTTGTGTCTTCATATACAAATTTTAGAGCAAGTTTGCCATGTCAACAAAAACTTTGCTGAGATTTTCATGGGATTTTATTAAACCTATAGATCAGTTTGGGGAGAACTGATATCTTTACTATATTGGCATGGTATATATTTCCATTTATTTAGGTCCTCTTTGATTTCTTTTGTCAGCATTTTATAATTTTTAGTGTATCAGTCCTGTATACCTATTGTTAAATTTATACCTAATTTTTTTGTTTCCTTTGGAGAAGTTTTGTAATGTTTCTGTTTTAATTTCAATTTCCACATGTTCATTGTTAGTATATATGAATGCTATTGATTTTTGTATGTTGATCTTTTATCCTGTGACCTTGCTGTACTTACTTTTATTGCTAAGAGGCTTTTTACAGGTTTCTTGAAATTTTCTACAATTATGCTAACTGCACATAGTGACAGTTTTGTTGCTTTTTATTCTTATGTTTTTTATTGTCTCATTGCAGTGGCTAGAATTTCTATTATATTGAATGAGAGTGGTTATAGCAAACTTCCTTGCTCCGTTATACGTCTAAGGGGAAAACTGTAGTATTTCATCATTTAGTATAGTAACTATAGACTCTTAGTGTGAGTCTTGCTAAGATTGATCAGTTTTTTTCATTCTTTTTAGAGGATTAACTTTCTGTTTCATGCATTTTTCTCTATGATTTTATTTTCAATTTCATTGATTTTTATTATTATTTTCTTTTAATTTTACCCCCATTTTTTCTAGTTTCTTGAGATACGAATTTAATATTATATTTGAGACCTTTTCTGTTTCTTTTAAAAAATATTTTATTTTTTACTTATTGATTTTAGCGAGAATGGAAAGGGAAGAGAGAGACGGGAAAGGGATTGAACTGGCAACCTCTATGCTTTGGGATGATGCTCTATCCCACTAGTACGAGACCTCTCCTTTTTTTTCTTTAATATAAGCATTAAATGCTATACCTTTTCTTCTTAGCACTGTAGCTCACATCTTTTGATATGTTGTCTCCATCTTCATTTGATTCTGTTTCTTTTTTTTTTTAACTTTACTTTGAGACTTATTCTTTGACTAATGGATTATTTAGAAGTGTGTGATTTAATTTCCAAGTGTTTTGAGATTTACCAGTTATCTTTCTCTTATTGATTTCTAGTTAAATTCAAGTATGGTTGGTGAGGGAACATGATATTATGATTTTAATACCTTTAAATGTATTAATTTTTTTAATGGCTCAGAATATGGTCTGTCTTGTGAGTGTTCCATGAGTGCTTTAAAAATGTGTATTTGACTGTTATTGTTGTAGTACTCTATGTCAATTAGATCTTTTAAAAATTTATTGTATTTAGAATTTTCATTCTTCTCTGATTTTCTATTTAGTATTTCTGTGAGTCTCTGAGAGGGGAGTCTTGAAGTTCCTAACTACAATTATAAATTTGTCTATTTCTCCTTTAGCTCTATTAGCTTTTGCTTCATATATTTTAGAGCTACAGTTTTTGGTGTATACACATTTAGAATTGTTTTATATTCCTGGTGGATTGATCCTTTTATCATTATATAATATTCCTTTTTTGTATCTAGCAATTATGTTTGCTCTAAAGTCTGTCTAAAACTAACAAGTCACTTCTTCCTGCTTTTACTTTGTGCAAATGCACTTTTCCCTTGTCCTTTTTCTTTTCATGTCTTATTTTCAGTGGGTTAATTACAGACAGTCTATAATTGAGTCATTTAAACAATATTTCACTTGACCAATCTCTGCCTTTTTTGATGTATTTTAACTCTTTATATTTACAGTAATTATTGATATGTTAGGACTTAAGTGCCATTTTATTGTTTGTTTCCTGTTCTCTCTGTTTTTTCTCATTTCTCACCTTCTTATAGGTTACTTGAACATTTGTTAGGATTTCATCCTCATTTATCTATAATGTATTTTAAATATTTCACTTTATAGTTTTATTAGTGGTTGTCCACTAATGGATATTAAAATGTACATATGCAGTTTACCACAATCTATTGGTATAAACATTTTATCCATTTGAAGTGTGAAAACTAATCCTTTCATTTAGACCCCTTTATCCTCCTACTTTGTAAATATTGTTGTTTTAAATATTTCTGCCATCCAATATATTGAGCAGTTCATCAGAGGGTGTGGATATTTTTTTATTGTGGTAGTCTATATTTTTATATGTACAGTTCTCTTGCATAAAGTACATTCACACTGTTGTGCACCCCTTACCCCCCCCTCTCCAGAACTTGACTATCTTACCAGATGAAACTCTGTACCCCTTAAACAGTAACTTACCATTCCCCTCTTTTTCACCTCTTGGCAACCGCCATTTTTCTTCTCGTCCCTATGAGTTTGACTACTTTAGGTACCTACCTCATAAGTAGAATCGTACAATATTTGTCCTTTTTTAACCAATATGTCATTTAGCTTAATGTTTTCAAGATTCATCTATGTTGTAGCATTTGTTGGAATTTTCTTTTTTAGGCTGAATACTAGTTTGAGTTTATCCCACATTTTGTTTATCCATTTATCTATCAGGCTTTTAGTTTCTACCTAAGAAAACTAATTAAGGTGTGTAGAGTAGAATGGGTACTGCACTTACTTACTTAGGGATATAGCAGTGCTTATGACTGATGGTTAGAGAAATAAAATTTAAACTGGTCCATAATAGTTCTTTGGAATCATCAAAGACTTCTCTACATTTGTTATTGCTGGAAATCAAAGACGAGTTAACTATGAGGTTTGACATTTACTTTGTTTAATTTTGCATGAAATTCAGAACAAAGGATATAAACCTCATATTAACAGGTGACTATATCCTCCTCTAATTAGTACTAGTATTCCCAAATACCATGTTTTCATCATAGAGCCATTATTGGAATAATTATAAAAGTGAATACAAAATACCTATTATTTTTATTTTGACATTTTTTAGGGTCTTAACTTATATAACGTGATAAAATAACTTTAACATGATAGTGTTAGAAATAATACAAAATCTTAGAGTACTGTGGAGAAATTATACCTTTTAATAAATTAACATTGCTTTTTATGGATGTGGGAATATTTACCTAGTGCACATGGCCCGTGAGTGACTGCAACAGAAGAAAAGTTGAAATGAGTAACTAGCAGGCGTATGGTGGTATGTTTTAAGTGCCATGTTAAGGAGCTTGTGCATTGTAGTGTAGAGTGTAGGTATATGGAATAAATAGAATGCATCCTCTTCTACTTTACTTTTCAAAACAGTTCTTTTAAAAAAGGATTTTAGTCAATGGCCTTTCTTTTTCTCCTTCCCCCAGTCCAACCTAATTATTTACCAAAGTTCTTTTCTACCTCCTAAATTGATTTATAATCTAGCATTTCTTTTGTGTTTTATGACCTTTAAAGCTTATAGAATATTCTTAATTTTCTCACTTTTCTTGATCATGTACTCTGCTAGTTAATAACTCATTATCAATGGTTTTTAATTCTTAAAATTACATTCAAGTAAAAATTAAGAAATTTATCGTATATTGTGACATAGAACCTGTGTGTGTGTGTAAACACAAAAACATGAAACAAATTACATAAAAATAGCCTTTTTAATTACTACTTGTGGCTCATTCTACTACTTCCTTTGTAACTCTGTTCTATTCTACTTAAAAAAAAAGAGATGCTCAGCAGTTTTCAAAACTACTTGATGTTCCTGCAAGGATGGTTTTGTAAAGACAAATGTACTCTTTCTTGAAACCTTTCCATGAGTTTAGACAATAGTGGCTTTCAAACCTAATTTGACCATGATTCACCAAAAGAAATAGATTTGTCTCTGACCCAGCACGCACATATAAACAGATACGTAACAGAAATAAAAGTTTAATGAAACAAACTCACCCTTACTACCAGTGATGCACTCTATACAGAGTTGTGTTCTATTCTGTCTTCTATTTCGCTTGATTAAAAAAAAGTGCTGTTTGTGACCTCCTAAATTGTTTTCTTGATCCAATGGCTTGAGGTCTGCAGATTGAGACAAAAAATTAAAGCTTACTTTAGTATGGCATATAATGCCAGTTTAACCTGTTCTTCAATATTTTGTATTTCTGCAGTACTATACTGTTTGTTTTTTAAATTTGCTATGCTGTTTTGTCTGTTAACTGTTTTTTCTGTGTGAGTTGTCCTTCTCCCTACTTGATCGTGTGACAAGTTCTCATTCATGCTTCTGAATACATCTGAGACATTACTGAAGGTATTGTATTATGACAAAAATAAAGGTTTCTTCTCGAGCACTGACAATAGTGATCTCATCAAACAAACTTGGAAAGAAGTGTTGTCTCAGAAAATTAACTGAGAGTAGGGTATCTCAGTTAAATTAACATGTGATGAATTACAGTTGCTTTCTGGTTAGAAAGACCCGACATTAAAGTGGTTGGTGTTATTGACATGTTTAAATAATGGGATTGTAGCAAATGAAATGCTCACAATGTAATCAGAAAATGGAACCTTAAGAAGGTTAGCTTGTCAGTGATCATCTAAGTTCAAGGGAGTGGGTTTTTTTTTAAGCCCAAAGATGAAACATGTTTGTTTCTGTTATTTTTTTTATTGCATGTGTATTTTTATGAAATACATAATTAACTACATCCTTTTGTCCAGATTTCATGCTCAATAAGGAACCTCCCCAGCAAGATTTTAAGTTGAAAAATCTGGAGAAAATTTCCAAGAATAGTGTACTTAGTAACCACATATCCTTTTCTTTACATTTTGCCTTACTTGTTTATCCCTTTGTTTTTATACATACTTGCTGTTTTTACTGAACTGTTTGTGGATTGTAGCGATCAAGTCGCTTCCCTCTTAAATACTTTATCATGTATTTCCTAAAAATAAGGACAATCACTACATAGCCAAATATAATGTTATAATTGAACATTAATATAATATTCATATATAGCTATACTCTGTTCCTATAATGTTCTTTATATCTGTTTATTTTAATGAATTGCATTTGTTATTTCTTTTGTCTCTTAATCTAGAACAGTTCCTTCAACATTTTTTCCCTTAATGATACTGATATTTTGAAGAATCCAGGAGAGTTGTTTTGGAGAATGTGTCTTACTTTGTATTTGTCTGATTCTTGACTCATATTTAGATTTGGGGTAACCATTCTTGGCAGATATACTCTATAAGTCATCTGTACCTGTTACCTTGCATCCAGGGATGCATGATGTCAGTGGTCCTATTGATGATGTACATAAGTTTGAACTTAGTTTAGGGGATTCCACCAGATATTGCCATTAAACAAAAGGTAATTAATAAATAATATGTACCCAGTGCCATTAGCATTCATGATTTTTACCCAAATCAGTTATACCAACGGTTCTCAACCTCAGCGGTTCGCAACCCCGGCGGGGGTCGAACGACCAAAACACAGGGGTCGCCTAAAGCCATCGGAAAATACATATTTATTATACAATACATTTTTAAATAAAATATGTATTTCCGATGGCTTTAGGCGACCCCTGTGTTTTGGTCATTCGACCCCCGCCGGGTCGCGACCCACAGGTTGAGAACCGCTGAGTTATACTCTGTTGTAATGGTATTGTAAAATGAGGATTTTTTTATCCTCTGTAATTTTTTTGAAACTTTTTAGTTGGCATCTATTGTTGCACAGCCCTATGATTACAGTTTACTTCCTACTTAGCAGGCTTCAAGGGGAGAATAAGATGGGAAGAGATATGAAGGCTTTTATTTTTTGTTACTAATAGAGAAACTTTTGGTTTCCACAATAGTCAATTGTAAGCTTTGTTAGGATGGATCTATAACTTAAGTTAGTCAACTTTTGAAACTTGAGTTACTTGCATTTGAGTTGCAGACCTGGGAGGAGAAGTCATCATGGCTCCTGTTACTTTAATGAAATCTCTTGGCATCCGGCAAGTTATTTCTGCCTAGCATTTTACCACTTTGTTTCATGTGTTTTTTTACAGTGATTGCTTCTAAATAATAAGGGCTAGGAGGGTGCTTATCAGAAAAGGTGTCAATTCAATGGTTAAAGGTAGTGGTTAAGTAACAGGAATGCTGTTTGAATAAAAGAGCGGATACTTGTAAATAGGCTTAAAAGGAATGATGGATCCTGACCAGGAGGTGGCGCAGTGGATAGAGCGTCTGACTGGGATGCAGAGGACCCAGGTTCAAAACCCCAAGTTCGCTAGCTTGAGCCCCAGCTTATCTGGTTTGAGCAAAGCTCACCAGCTTGAACACAAAGTCACTGACTTGAGCAAGGGGTCACTTGCTCTGCTCTAGCCCCCTGGTCAAGGCACATGTGAGAAAGCAATCATTGAACAACTAAGGAGCTGCAACAAAGAATCGATTCTTCTCCTCTCTCTCCGTTCCTGTCTGTCTGTCCCTATCTGTCTCTCTCTCTGTCACCAAAAAAAAAAAAAAAAAAAAAAAAAAAAGGAAAAGAAATGATGGTGTTTTTTTCCAACTCACATTTTAAAAATTAATAAACTTTAGTCTTTAGAGAAATTTTAAGTTCAAGGCCAAATTGAACAGAAAGTGCCGAGAATTCTTATATATTCCCTCTCCCCTTGCATGCACTATCAACGTCCTCCACTGTCAGCGTCCTGTAGCAGTGGTGGTACTTTTGTTAAGATTGATGAACCTACATTCATCATTATCACCCAAAGTCCATGATTTGCATTTAATTCACTCTTGGTGCTGTACATTTTATGGGTGTAAACAAATGTAAAATATAAGTACCTACCAGGGTAGTATACAGAATTGTTTCACTGCCCGAATAGAGCTAGCTGCCTGTGTATTGCCACCTTTTTATCTTTTCTTCTTCCCCTCTCCAATCCCTGGCGCTCTTTTTATTGTCTCCATAGTTTTGCCTTTTCCAGAATGTCATAGTTGGAATCATACTGTATGTAGCTTTTCAGTTTGACCTTATGCTTAATAATGTGTATTTATGGTTCCGGCATGTGTTTTCATTGCTTAGTAGTGCTGACTGAAGAGTACTCCATTGTTTGGATGTACAGTATCTCAGTTAATTTCTCCACTCACTGAAGCATATCTTCATTGCTTCTAGATTTTGTCAGTTATGAATAAAGCTGCTATAAACATCTATGTGGAGGTTCTTATATGGCCATAAGTTTTTGATTCTTTTGAGAAAATATTAACGTGCACAGATGCTGTACTATATGGCAAAAAATGCTTAGTTTTTAAGAAACCCCAGAACTCTTTCATCATGGCTGTATCATTTTCATTCCCATGAGCACTGAGTACAGGTTCCTGCTGCTTGTCATCCTTGCCAGTTCTGGCTCAGTGTGTGGGAATTGGTTATTGGATTTGGTTATTCTAGCAAGTGTCAGTGCTTATAGATAGAATGTGTTTTCTGCAAATATTTTCTCCCAGTCTGGTTTATCTTCTCACTCTCTTGACATTGTCTTTCATGGAGCAGAAAATCTGAATTTTAATGAAGTTTAGTTATCTATTATTTCTTTTATGAGTAATGATACCTTTGGTGTTGTATCTAAAAACTCATCAGTATACCTAAGGTCATCTCAGTTTTTCTCCTATGTTATTTTCTAGGACTTTAATAGTTTTAAGTTTTACATTTAGGTCTATGCTCCATTTTGAGTTAATTTTTAAGATTTTTTTTTCTTTTTTTACAGAGACAGAAAGAGAGACAGAGAGATGGATAGATAGGGACAGATAGACAGGAACGGAGAGAGATGAGAAGCATCAATCATTAGTTTTTCGTTGTGACACCTTAGTTGTTCATTGATTGCTTTCTCATATGTGCCTTGACCGTGGGGCTACAGCAGACTGAGTAACACCTTGCTCGAGCCAGAGACCTTGGGTCCAAACTGGTGAGCTTTTGCTCAAACCAGATGAGCCTGCGCTCAAGCTGGCGACCTCGGGGTCTCGAACCTGAGTCCTCTGCATCCCAGTCCAACGCTCTATCCACTGTGCCACTGCCTGGTCAGGTGTAAATATATATTTTTAATATTTTTCTTTTTTTAGCTTATGACAGTACAGTATACATTACTGTATATAGTTTAGTAACAATACACATACAAAATATGTGTCATTGACTGGTTATGTTATCAGTAAGGTTTCTGGTCAACAGTAGGCAATTACTAGTTAATTTCTGGGGGAGTCAAAAGTTATATGCAGATTTTGAACTGCTTGGGGGGGGTTGGTGCTTAGTTTTTAAGACACTAGGCATTGTTCAAAGGTCAACTCTAGTTTGTTGATAGTTACACAATAACTTGCTGGGCTTTTGATTGGAATTACCTACCAGTGGTCCGTAAACCATGGCTCGCGAGCACATGCAGCTCTTTGGCCCCTTGAGTGTGGCTCTTCCACAAAATACCACGTGCGGGCGCTACCTTGATAAGGAATGTATCTACCTATATAGTTTTAGTTTAAAAAATTTGGCTCTCAAAAGAAATTTCAATCGTTGTATTGTTGATATTTGGCTCTGTTGTCGAATGAGTTTGCCAACCACTGGCCTAGACTGTAGATCAAGTTGGGGAAGAAATGACATCTTGACAGTGAGTGTGTGTGGGCATGGGTTATCTCTCCATTTTGTTTGTCATGATTTTGTAGTTTTCCTCATATAGGTCTTATACATATTTTGTTAGATTTATACCTGTTTTTTTTTAAGGTGCTAATATAAATGGTAATGTGTTTTAAATTTCAAATTCCAATTGTTCACAGCGGGTATATAGAAAAGCTAGTGGCTTTTGTATATTAACCTGTATTCTCCAACCCTGCTTAATGTGTTATTATTTTCAGACATTTTTCTGTTGATTTTTTTGGATTTTCTACATAGACAACCATGTCATATGTGCATAATGACAATTTTATTCCTTCCTTCTCAATTGTATACCTTTTATTTCCTTCATGTCTAATTCATGAAGACTTTCAGTATGATAATTAAAAGGCATGGTGAGTGAAGACATACTTGACTTGTTCCCAGTTTAGTGGGAAAATTTCAAGATTCTCTCCATTAAGTGTGATGTCAGTTGTAGATTTTATATAAAATCCATTAAAGTTGTGAGATCTTTACCATATGATTTTTACTCATATGTGGAATCTAATGAACGAAGTAAACTAACAGAATGGAAGCAGATTCATAAATAGAGACTGACAACTGTCAGAGAGGAGGGGAGTTGCCAGGCTGGATGAAAAAGGTAAGGGGATTAAACAAGCAAACACAAACCTCATAGACATAGACAACATCTGGTGATTACCAGGGGAGAAAGGGGGCAGAGGAAGGTAGAAGAGGGTGGTGAACACACAGTACAATACTACAGATGATTTATTATAGAGTTGTACGCCTGAAACATATGCTTTTATTAACATATATGCTCCAATAAATTAAGTAATATAAAGTTAATACTGTACTGCTTCACAGACAGTACAAGTACTTATAATAATAAAACATTTGTAATTCCTCCTTCTTGTCTCTTGTATCATTTCTCATTTATTTTACTTATACATAAGTTTATATATGATAGACATAAGCATACACAATCAAACACATTACTGCTATCATTTGAAAAAAATCTGTTAGATCAATTAATAAGAAAAATTAATCCTTTATTTTACCTTCATTTGTTTATTCTCTGATATTCTTCCTTTTTTATGTAGATCTGAGTTTTTGACCTATATATCATTTTTCTTAAAGAACTTCTTTTAACTTTTTTTTGCAAAACAGATCTGTGAACAGATCCCCTCAGTTTTTATTAGTCTGAGATATTCTTTATTTTTCCTGCACTTTTGAAGGATAATTTTACAGGGTACAAAATTCTAGGTTGGTGGTTTCTCTCAATTCTTCAGATACTTTACTCTCTTCTTTCTTATTTTGGAAAAGAACTTGATTTTAATTTTTATCTTTGCTCCTCTATGGTTAAAATGTTTCCCCCTCGGCTTCCTTCAAGACTTTATCTTTGATTTTCTGGAGTTTGACTATGATATGCTTAGCATAGTTCTTTTGTTTATCTTGTTTGGTGTTCTGTGTTTTCTGGTTTTGTGGTTTGGTGTCATTAATTTGGGGCAATTCTCAGTCATTATTACTTAAATATTTCTTGTCTTCCTTTCACTTTTTCTTCTTCTGGTATTCTCACTACATGTATATTACATATTTTGTAGTTGTCCCATAGTTCTTGGATATTGTTTTCTCTTTTTCCCCCCAATTTTTTTTTCTTTTTAGTTTTTGAAGTTTTTATCATGTCCTCAGTTGTTTTCAGTCTGTTAATGAGTGCATCAAAAGCAATCTTCATTTCTGTTACATGTTTTTGATCTCTAACATTTCTTTTTGATACTTTTGTAGAATTTACATTTTTTTTGCTTACATTAACCTGTCCTTGCATGTTATCTACTTTTTCCATTAAAACTCAATACATTAATAGTAGTTTTTTAAAAATGATTTCTGGAATGCTGGTTCCACCATTCCTGCCATATGATTTTGGTTCTAAGGCTTGCTTTGTCTCTTCAAATTATAGTGTGGTATTTTTTTTTGTTTTGTTTTGTTTTTTCTTTTAGTATGCCTTGTAATTTTTGTAGAAAGGTGTACATGATGTACTGGGTAAAAGTAACTTTGTTAATTAGGCTTTTAATAATGTAGTGTTAATGCTCACAGGGAAGGAAGTGTTCTGTAGTACTGTGGTGAGGACTTGGTCATATGGAAGCCTAGAGCTGGCTGGAGTTGAATATTTCTCTTCTCCGTGGGTTGCATTCTTGATGAATAAAAACCCAGCTGGTTAGCCTCTGCTACGTTAATTTCTCTCTGGAGCCAGCCTTGTTATGAAGAACAAGAATGCTCTGATGTTTTTCAAAATGGTTCCTTTCTTTCCCCATCAGAACATGAAGTGACTTTTCTCATCTCTTCACTGCAAGGAGCTGATAGAACTCCAGAAAATAAAACTCACGAAAGTGTTGGAGGGTTACCCTGGAGTTTTTTAACTCATGAGGGTTGGGCTACCCCAAGCCTCCAATCATTTGTCAATTATAGTTTAGGTTTTTCTACTCTGTTGCTGGTTCCCAGGGTGGTTTCTGGGTTTCTGCTCAGGTAAGTTACGCTTCTCTTTCCCTCCTTCCCTCCCTCCCTCCCTACCTCTCTCCCTTCCTCCCTTCACCTTCCTTTCTCTTTCTTTTCCTTTCTTTCTCTCTTTCTTATTGATTTGTTTATTCATTCATTTATAAATAAGAGGAAGGGAGATACTTCTGCACGTGCCCTGACAGCAACTGAGCTGTCCTTAGTACCCAGGGCTGACGCTCAAACCAGTTGAGCCACTGGAGGAGGGAAGGGAAAGAAAGCAGATGGTCACTTCTCATGTGCGCCCTGACTGGGTATTATACCCAGGACAGCCGCACTCTGGCTGACGCTCTGTCCACTGAGCCTACTGACCAGGGCTACTTTCTCAATTTTTGCAGCAGTTTGTCCTGTGATACCACTCGTTTGATGGATCTAAGAAGAAATTTTTTTTTACTTTATTTTTTAATTTGTTCAGCTTTTAATTTGTATAGTTGTGACTCCTAAATTCTTTATGTGCCTGACTAGAAACTGGAAGTAGCTTAAAGGAATCTAGAAACTGGAAGTAGCTTAAAGGAATCTTAATTTTAAAAGTTTTAAAGAGGTTAAAAAGAATTTGGTTTGTGGGAATTGGGAGGCTAAAATCTTCAAGAATGGTACCTAGGAGGGGGATAACAAAGGGAAGCAGCTTTTTCAAAATAGCAAAGATAAGTAATTTGAATGAGAATAATTTTATTACTAATTATAAATATTTAGGTGTCTTTTAAAACAGTCATTTAGCTTGGATTTCTTGTTTCTACTCAAATATATTTAAAAACAAATTATTCTTTATTTTTTAACATGTTAATGTATTTAATCAAAACCTAGAGAATTAAGGTAGTGATTATATCATTAGATGAAAGCATTTTGAACAAATACAATGAATTACTAGCCAGTCAGCAGGTGTCCACTGTTTCTTAACTCTCATAGAATTTTGTAAGTTGTGGACTGCATTGTTCAGTTATAGGAATTGGTACTCCGACTTTTTTGACAGTTAAATAACTTGTGTCCAATGCTCTTGGGAAACCAGAATAGTACAGGATTATGTTTTTGTTAACTCTGCTTTTCCTAAACTTAATTACATGCTTAGTGGAATTCTTGGCAGAACATGTTTGGAGAATAGTAAATAACAAATAGCTAGGTTTCTATCCCCCTGTTACTTACAGGGGAAGTAATATACAGGAAGAACCCATAGTTTAGTCTTTGGAAAATCTGAATTTCTGTTTTTAATGCTTTTAGTATATCACTGTTTTGGAAAATTTAGTTACCTTATGATTCAATTTCCCTTTTGTGAAATATAACTTTCCTCATTTTTAAATGTACACTGATATTGATGTTTTATAATGATCAGAAAAGCTTTAATAAAGCACTTATGGCTTATATATGATTTCTTTTTTTTTTTTTTTTTTTTTTTGGTAACAGACAGAGAGATAGATGGACAGGTAGGGACGGACAGACAGGAAGGGAGAGAGATGAGAAGCATCAATGTTTTGTTGCGGCACTTTAGTTGTTCATTGACTGCTTTCTTATATGTGCCTTGATGGTGGTGGTGGTGGTGCTACATCAGAGCGAGTGACCTGTTGCTCAAGCCAATGACCTTGGGCTTCAAGCCAGTGACTTTTGGGCTCAATCCAGCAACCATGGAGTCTTGTCTATGATTCCGGGCTCAAACTGGTGAGCCCATGCTCAAGCCGGCGACCTTAGGGTTTTGAACCTAGGTCAGCGGTTCTCAGCCTGTGGGTCGCAACCCCGGCGGGGGTTGAATGACCAAAACACAGGAGTCGCCTAAAGCCATCGGAAAATACATATTTACTATACAATACATTTTTAAATAAAATATGTATTTCCAATGGCTTTAGGTGACCCCAGTGTTTTGGTCATTCGACCCCTGCTGGGGTCGCGACCCACAGGTTGAGAACTGCTCCCCGTCCTTATCCGACACTCTACCCCCTGTTCCACCACCTGGCCAGGCTTGTATATGATTCTTATAGAAGAAGGTGAACATTTGATGCCTGCCTTTTGGGGGCAGGTGACATTCATGTGAATTTTCACAGAAATCTGAAACGTGTATAAATATGCAAACAGTAAATGAAATACATACGTGAGTGGTGTGTTAATGCTACGTAGAGGCAGCAATACAAGGAACTTATGTTTTTATGTAATTTTTTCTTTGCGCACACTATAATATGTGGCCAGGTTGAGATGACAATAAAACAAGAATAAATATATATTTTAATATTACTTATTAAGCTTTAAAGGGATAAGAAGTTTGCTTAGCAGAGAAGGTCATCTAATTTATCAATGACAAATATGATAGAAAAATGATAAAAATATTTTGGAAAAGATATGCAGTGCTTTTTTTTTTTTTTCCCTGAAGCTGGAAACAGGGAGAGACAGTCAGACAGACTCCCGCATGCGTCTGACCGGGATCCACCCGGCACGCCCACCAGGGGCGACGCTCTGAGCCTTGGCTGCCGGAGGGGAAGAGAGAGACAGAGAGGAAGGAGGGGGTGGGGGGTGGAGAAGCAAATGGGCGCTTCTCCTATGTGCCCTGGCCGGGAATTGAACCTGGGTCCCCCGCATGCCAGGCCGACGCTCTACCTCTGAGCCAACCGGTCAGGGCTGATATGCAGTGTTTTTGAGATAACATACATACTTCTAATTGCTTTGTTCTAAGAAAGTTAAAACTGTATTTTAGAATAATTACAATAACTGGAGATAAAGAACTTTTTATATGGAGAGACTGAAGTATTGTTTTTTTTATTGAAAAAGTTTCAAAATGATGGATATGATGAAAGTTTGCATAATTTCTTAATGAATGAAGAAAAGTGAAAAGTGGTAACAAAATTCTGAGAGGTATAAAAATGCATGTGTCCAAAATACAGAAGCATATATTCCCATCATATCTCTGAGCTCAGTAATCATAAGTTGTTAGTCATAGGAAGACAGAGGAGATGATACAGGGCTGGGGCCTGGCTCTGTGTCACCCACTGAGACAGCTGCTCGTACTGACCATAGAATCTTAGGCTGTTGAGCTGAACGTAACATATATTTGCAGAATTTACAACAGTCTTAGTGCATTATTAATACTATGTATTAATACATATAAATATATTATTTATATTATTTACTAATAATATCTCTTCAGTCCATTTTTAAATCAAGGAACATAATATTACCAGCATCCTAGAAGTCCTTTGGGCCTACTCTAATACCCATAGTCCCTCCCTTAATGATAAACACAATACTAACTTCTTACAGTATATATTTTTTGGATTTTTAAATTTTATAGTCATTGAATTCTATAATATGCATTTTTTTGTATCACTTCACAAACTTTATGAGGTTTATCCATGTTTCATGTTGCAATATTTCACTCATTTCATTACTTGTAGTATTACATTGTGACTGTACCACAGTTTATTTTTCTATTATTGATAGACATGATATTTAGATTGTATCCAGTTTTTTCTATTATAAATAGTATTACTACAAGTTTTCTTGTACTGTTTTTTGATCAATATGTATATATCGTTATGTTAGTTGTATGCCTAGGATTAGAATTGCTGGGTCATAGGGTATTCATATAAGCTTGGTAGATACTGTTAAATAGTTTTGCAAAGTGCTTGTACCAGGTTACATTGTCAATAGCATTGTTTGAGAATTGCAGTTACTCCACATTTGTGCAACAGTTGTTATTGTTTATTCTTTTCATTGTAGCTAGTTTGGTGGGTAGATGATGAAATAGCCCTTTTGGTTTTAATTTTGATTTTCCTAATATGATAAATAATGATGGTGTGCATGTTTTTATCCTTACTGACTTATTTGGATAACTTCTTCAACCAATTGTCATTTTTCGGTTGGCTTTTCTTTATTTCTTACTGATTTCTAGTTCTCTATCCTGGCTATGAGTCCTTTGTTGGATGTATGTCTTATAGATATTAATTTTGTATCTTGCTTTTTCACTTGCTCAATACTGTCTTTAATGAACAGAAGTTCTGAATTTTATTATATATCAATTTTTCTCTTTATGATTGGTGGTTTTATTTTGATGATGTTTAAGTAATCTTTGCCTGCCCTAAGGGTGTATTTTTGCCTTTTTTTTTTCTAGAAGCTTTATTGTATTATCTTTCACTTTTAGACATAACACACATATGGAATTAATTTTTGCATATACAGCGAGGGAAGGGTTCAAGATTTTTTTTTTATAACTATATTATCTAATTGAACCAGTAACTAAAAAACCTTTTTCAGGTTAATCATTGTTGTAAATCATAGTCAGTCTTTGTATGAGTCTGGTACATGTTGCTTCTATTCCTTTGGTGTATCTATTTTTGCAACGAGTCTTGATAAAGGAGAACATAGCTCATTGCCTTTTTTTTTTTTTCTGTAGAATCTGTAGGATTTCTGCCTTATTACTAAAATTGACAGTTTATGACTTTTTTATTCTTTTGAGTACTCTTGCTAGACCTACCAATTTTATTATTCTTTCCAAAAGCCGACTTTTGATTTTTTTCTGAAGCTTTCTATGCTTGCCTTTTTCTTTTTTTTTTAAGTGAGAGGCAGGGAGGCAGAGAGACAGACTTCAGTCCCCCATCCCTCCACTCCCACCATAGGGAGGCAAGCTCCCTGTGGGGCGATGCTCTGCCCATCTGGGGTCATTATTCCATTGCTTGGCAGCTGAGCTATTTTAGTGCCTGAGGCAGAGGCTATGGAGCCGTCCTCAGCCCTGGGGCCAACTTGCTCCAACCCAGCCATGGCGGCTGGAGAAGAGAGAGAGAGGGAGAGGGGAAGGAGTAGAGAAGCAGATGGTTGCTTCTTTTGTGTGCCCTGACCAGAAATTGAACCTTACGTCCACATGCTGGGCCAACGCTCTGCTGCTGAACCAACCAGTCAGGGTATATGCTTTCTTTTGATTTTATTAATTTTGTTTTTCTACATTCTTTCTTCCTTTTTCAGGTTTAACTTTTTGTCCTTTCACTTTCCTTGAGGTAGATAATTGTTGTCATTCTCCTTTCTTTGATAAAAGCATTTAAGGCTACGTATTTCATTCTAAATATAGCTTCAGCTACATGTCACAAATTTTGATTTTTTTTATCATTTATTTAAATACTTTTTGTTTTCCATTGTGATTTCTTCTTTGATTCAACAGTTAAGAAGTATGTATATTCTTTAATTTCCAAATAGTTGTTATACTGATTTTTTTCTTAGCTTCTTTTACCAACTATTAAGAGAAGTATGTTAGAATCCCAAATTAGTATGGTTTATATTTTGATGTTATGTCATTGGGAATATACTCTGTTAGCTTAACTTAAATTCCTGGTGAATTGGTTTATTATTATTATTATTATAAAATGCCCTTTATTATCTTTAGTAATACTTTTTCTCTTGAAATTTAGTTTGTCTGACATCATTTTTCTTTTGATTAATGGTAGTATGGTATAAACTTTTTCATCTCTTTTATTTAAGATGTATGTCTTATGATTGTGTTTTATTTTTTAATTGATTTGGAACAATCATGATATTTTAGTGGTTGCCCTGGAGATGACAACACATTTCAGTTTACTGAAAGTGTTTACTTTTACAACTTCCCTAACAATTTTAAGAACTTTACATAGATCACTTGAACTCTTATACTTCTCTTGCTTTTAACATTGCTCTGAATTTTTCATTGTGCATATGCTTTAATACACATTAGGTATTATTCTTATATACAATCAACGTTTGTTTAGATTTTCCCATATACATAGTTACTCTTTTTGCATTTCTATTGGGAATTTTTTTTTTTTTTTCCTGTGGAACTTCTATTTCTTTTAGTAAGCATCAACTGGAAACAAATTTACTTTCTGTTTATCTGAAATCATACTTGTTTTTGGTTTTGAAAGATAGTGTTTCTGGGCATAAAATTCTAGGTTAATAGTTATTTATTTTCATTCAGAAATGTGAAGATAACCCATTCCTTAACCTTGCATTGTTTATGTTGGTATGTCAGTAAAGATTTTAATTGGTATTTTTTTGAAGATAATGTCTTCTTGTTCTGGTTACTTTTAAAGTTTAGTATTGTCTTTGGTTTTTAGCATTTTTACCATGATGTACCCAGGTGTAATATTTTTCTTCTTTTTTCTCCTTACTTTCTTCTGAGCTCCTTTTTTTTTTTTTAACATTTTTTTAAAAATTTTTATTCATTTTAGAGAGGAGCGAGAGAGGGACAGAGAGACAGAGAGACAGGGGGGAGGAGCTGGAAGCATCAACTCCCATATGTGCCTTGACCAGGCAAGCCCAGGGTTTCGAACCGGCGACCTCAGTATTTCCAGGTTCTGAGCTTCTTAAACCTGTGGGTTGATAGCTTTTGTTGTGGTTGGAAAATTTACAGCCATTTTCTCTTACACTCTTGTTTTTCTTCCATTTTCTTTTTCTCCTTCTGAGACTTCACATATACATATGTTAATCTCTTTTTAAAAATTATGTTGCATTTATCTTTTATTCTCTATTTTTTTAAGTGGGAGGAGGGGAGACAGACCGATTCCTGTATGCACCCTGACTGGGATCCAGCTGGCAGCCTCCATCTGGAGCCAATGCTCTATCCATCTGGAGGATATTCTTGCAACTGAGCTATTCTTAGGACCAGAGGCAGAGGCTCCACGGAGCCATGCTTAGCTCCCAGGGCTGATGTGCTCGAACCAATCAAGCCATGGCTGCAGGAGAGGAAGAGAGAGGGAGAGAGAAAGAAAAGGGAGGGAGAAGGGTGGAGAAGCAGATGGTTGCTTTTTCTGTATAACCTGACCGGAAATTAAATTCAGGACATCCATATGCTGGGTGGATGCTCTACCACTGAGCCAACTGGCCAGGGCCTTTTAAAAAAATTTTTTTTGTATTATCTATCCAGTTTTCTTTTTGTACTTTAGTAAAGTTATTTTCTGTAAAAATTGTCCATTTATTAGTTTTTTTAAACTATACCTAATCAGCTTTTCATCTCATATATTTAGTTCTTAATTTTGTGAATTTGGTTACTTTTTAATCATTTCAGTGTTATGGTTAAACTTCATGTTTATCTTTTTAAAATATTTCAATTGTTAAAATTATCTATTTCAAATTTATTCACTTATGGGTCTGAAATTGATAATTTGAGACTTTTTCCCCCTTTGATCAGTTTTGCTAGAATCTGTTGATTTTATTAGTCTCTCCAACAACCAGTTTTTGATTTTTTTCTGAAGTTTTATATTATACCTTTAATTTTAGAGTTTTGTTCATTTATTTCCTTTTATTGTGTCCTGCCTTTTGTTATGTTGCTAATTTTCAATTAAATGCCAGGCACGTGTTTGACAATTTGGAGTGGGTATGAATTGACTAAAGAAGATGATCATCCTTTCTTCACTTAGCAAATAGAATGCAGTCAAATCACTTTAATCACAGATTTTTCAGATACTCCCATTTGCTGTGCAGAGTCTCTGCTGAGCATCATCCCTGGAGCTTTAGAATTCAGTAAATGTCTTTAGACCGAAATAGTTCAGTCTGTGGTTCTCTCCATGTCCCTCTTTTATGACCAGAATACTGGGCTTTCACGTCTCTGTTAGGTATTTTACCAGCTTTGTTAAACTGCTAAAACCTCTGGTGGATTCTTTTCCTCCCAGTATGACCCAGCAGAAGAACTGGGTCTTTTGCAGGAATTCTCAGCCTCTTGCTTTGTGACCATAATCAGCAAATACTCTGAAGAAAATGTGGCGAAGAGGCTGCAGAATGGCCATCTGCTTTCTCTGAATTTTAGCTCCTCAAGGTCTGATTGCCTCAGCAACTCTTAGATGACTTGGAATGGAAAAAGCTTTTTTCCTTGTATTTTATTAACCTTTCGTGGTTATTCTTGTTAGGAGGATTAATCTGCTACAAGTGCTGTTACAAGTATTACATGAATACCTCTTGTGAAAAAAAGAACATGGACAATAAATGAGCAATACAGAAGTCTCCACTTCTTCATACCTCCACAATCTCACTGTTCTTAGGAGTGACCATCGGTGTTATATATCTATGTATATGTTTGTTAATACATATATATATATGTGATTATTATGAGTGATAAGATTTTAAAGTTTTTCAATAGGCAATATATATGTGAACAAAGTATAAAAGTACAATGTGTATAAAAAGGTATAAAAGTTATTTTTTCTTTTTTTTTTTTTACAGAGACAGAGAGTGAGTCAGAGAGAGGGATAGATAGGGACAGACAGACAGGAACGGAGAGATGAAAAGCATCAATCATTAGTTTTTCATTGTGCCTTGCAACACCTTAGTTGTTCATTGATTGCTTTTCTCATATGTGCCTTGACCGTGAGCAGACCGAGTAACCTCTTGCTGGAGCCAACGACCTTGGGTCCAAGCTGGTGAGCTTTTGCTCAAACCAGATGAGCCCCTGCTCAAGCTGGCGACCTCAGGGTCTCGAACCTGGGTCCTCTGCATCCCAGTCTGACGCTCTATCCACTGCGCCACCGCCTGGCCAGGCATAAAAGTTATTCTTTAATTAAAAAACCTTTGTACCACTGGCTCTCAGTTCTTCAGTTATACTTTCTGAGGTCAAACATTTACCACATTTTTGTATATTTATTTATTTAACAGGTAAAATTTTCATGCCCTATCTCATGCCAGGAACTCTACTGGATGCTTAGGACAAATAAATGAACTTGATGATACTTGAGCCTTTGGAGGTTACATTTTGCTGAATGAAAGACAATAAATAAAATGAATAAATAAATTATACAAAATACTAGCATTAATAAGTGCTATGACAAAAAACAAAAGAAGAAAACATTGAATAGGATAAAGGAGTAGTACCAGAGGGAGAGTGCAATTATATTTTATTTATTTTATTTTATTTATTTTTATTTTTAATTGATTTTGAGAGAGAGAGACAGAAACATCAATCTGTTCCTGTATGTGCCCTGACCGGGAATTGAATCTGCAACCTTTGTGTATCAGGACGATGCTCTAACCCAGTGGTTCTCAAACTTTTTGAAGTTGGGGCACATTTAAAATCCTACAAATAATTGTAGGTGCACTATATGCAAATTTCTGGGAACTATGTTATCATTAATCAAATATTAAAGAAAAATAATAAAGTCCAAGCGTGCTTTTATGGTAATTAAACAAAGTAAATACGAAAAAATTAAATTTATTATGACAAAAAATTTTGTTACATTTTTTGAGTTATGCTTTTTAGAATTAATAAAAAGGGTTAAAAAATAACAAAACTAAAAAAGTTATTTTTTTATATATATAGATACATTCTTAGTAAGATTTAGTAAATTTGGCAAGTCCCAGCATGAATGTGTTAAGTTTTTTCATTCATACATATCATCTTAACTTTACACCAAACAAAGGATAGAAGAAACTTGCCTCCAGTCTTTCTGGGGGACATGGGGGGCAGTGTAAACAATCCAGCACCACAGCTTAACAGCCTTTTGCAACCTAATCAGGCAAGTGAGTGGGGGGTTGGGCAGACTGTCAGCTTACAGCCAATTCCCCACACCTGTCCCTCCAAAATCTAAACTCCAAAAACCCTGTTGGTTTTTTGGTCCCCAACAGGCACATATTTCTCTGGAATACCATGGGGCACACCTGGAAATCTTCTAGGGCACACCAGTACACCCTGGCACACACTATGAGAACCACTATTCTAATCAATTGAGCTATTTGGCCAGGGCAGTGAGAGTGCAATTTTAAGTAGGATTGTCAGCCTGACTTGTAGCGGCACAGTGGATAGAGCATTGGCTTGAGACACTGAGGTCCTGGGTCTGAAACTCCGAGGTTGCCAGTTTGAGTGCGGGTTTGCTGGCTTGCGTGGGGGTTCCCATGGTCGCAGGCTTGAGCCCAAAGTTCGCTGGCTTGAAGTCCAAGGTTGCAGTCCTGAGCAAGACATCACTGGCTCAGCTAGACCCCCCAGTCAAGCAAGCACTTACGAGAATCAATGAGCAGCTAAAGTGATGCAACTATGAGTTGATCCCTCTTCTCTCTCTCTCTTTCCCTCCCTGTCTTCTCTCTCTGTCTTCCTTTCCCTGTCTCACATCTTCTCCCTTCATCTCCCTCTCCCTTCCCCAAAACTAAATAAATAAAAATAAAAAGTTTGCATTGTCAGGAATAGGACTCACTGTTTTGTTTTTTTTGTTTGTTTTTTTACAAAGACTATATTTGTGTGCTTGTGTATCTTTGAACTACCTTATTCTTTTAGTATCTACGTAGTTTACTATTGGGAGTACAGTAGTCCATCTTATTAACAACAGGGTATGTTCTAAGACAGGGGTCCCCAAACTTTTTACACAGGGGGCCAGTTCACTGTCCCTCAGACCGTTGGAGGGCCAGACTATAAAAAAAACTATGAACAAATCCCTACGCACACTGCACATATCTTATTTTAAAGTAAAAAAAAAAGGAAACAAATACAATATTTAAAATAAAGAACAAGTAAATTTAAATCAACAAACTGACCAGTATTTCAATGGGAACTATGGGCCTGCTTTTGGCTAATGAGATGGTCAATGTCCGGTTCCATATTTGTCACTGCTAGCCGTAACAGGTGATATGACGCGCTTCCGGAGCCGTGATGCGTGCATCCCACGTCACCAGAAGTAGTACAGTATGTGAGCCATGCTGCGCTTTGTGGCGCCGCCACATACAGTACTCCCGGAGCACAGGATGAGGATGGATCCTGTCCTCTCACTGACCACCAATGAAAGAGGTGCCCCTATCGGAGGTGCAGCGGGGGCTGGATAAATGGCCTCAGGGGGCTGCATGTGGCCCACGGGCCGTAGTTTGGGGACCCCTGTTCTAAGATGTCCAGTGGATGCCTAAAACTGCAGATAGTACCAAAACCTAAATGCTGTTGTGTATTTTTTATCTGTACATACATAGCTATGATGAAGTTTAAATTATAAATTAGACACAGTAAGCAATTAGCAACAATAACTAAAAATATAATACACTTATAACAACATACTGCAATAAAAGTTATGTGAATTTGTCTTTCAAAATATCTTACTGTATTGACCTTTTCACCTAAAGGAAGCACTTTATAGCTTTTTTTTGGCATACCCTATTGCCAGCATCACTACTTTTGTGCTTTGGGCTATTATGAAGTAAAACAAGGGTTACTTGAACACAAATACAGTGATACCCTGACAGTCAGTCTGATAACCAAGACAGCTACTGACTTATGGGTGGGTAGTTATAATTGTGGATACCCTGGACAAGGGGTGATTTATGTCCCAGGTCGATGTGATCTATGAGACATTCTTAAATAATCGCTGAAATTCTGTTAAAGGTGAGGAACATAGTAAACCTCAGGTAAAACTAAGATATTAAAAATATTTTTTAAAGAATTCTGTAAGCCTATAATTCAATTAAAATAGTAATCTAAAGAGAATGGAATTGATCATCAAAATATTAGTAAGCAAAAGAAAGATGTCAAGCTAGGAAGTTAAAATCTGAAACATAGTATATAATAAAATAACATTTGAATTAAGTTATTTATAAATAATATACTTCATAGCAGAATTGATTATATATAAAAACAACGACAAGCAAAAATTTATAAATAATGGAGGCTGGGTGGGCTTGGCATAAAGAAATAGAGAGGAAAGAATTAAAATTTTGTTTATAATATTGGGATTGGCCTTGTCTTCCATAAAAAAGCTGACAGGCTTACCAGGGACTGTTAAAGATGAAAGATGTGATCGCTCCCCCAGGGTTAATAGCTACTTCTGGTCCACTTGCCTAGGATATTCGTTCTGAACCATGGGGTTTTTTTGAGACCCTTTCAGGAAGTCTGTAAAGTCAAAATGGTTTCATAATAGTAAACCATTATTTGCTATTTTCACTTTGTATGCAGTTTCAGTGATGGTGCAGAGGAATGGGAGGTAACACTTTGGTACTTCTGTATAAAGCAATGCAGAGCCATCAAACTACTGGTAGTCTTGCATCATCACTGCCCTACACTTGCTGAGCAAAAGAATAAGAAGATATTCAATTAAGAATATCTTTGATAAAATGATCTGGAGATGTTTTCTCTGAATCTGTATACTCTCTTTTTTTTTGTATTTTTCCGAAGCCAGAAACAGGGAGGCAGTCAGACAGACTCCCGCATGCGCCCGACCGGGATCCATCCGGCATGCCCACCAGGGGGCGATGCTCTGCCCATCTGGGGCGTCGCTCTGTTGCGACCAGAGCCATTCTAGCGCCTGAGGCAGAGGCCATGGAGCCATCCTCAGCGCCTGGGCAAACTTTGCTCCAGTGGAGCCTTGGCTGCGGGAGGGGAGGAGAGGGACAGAGAGGAAGGAGAGGGGGAGGAGTGGAGAAGCAGATGGGCACTTCTCCTGTGTGCCCTGGCCGGGAATCGAACCCGGGACTCCTGCACGCCAGGCCGATGCTCTACCACTGAGCCAGCTGGCCAGGGCCTGAATCTGTATACTCTTAATTGATCAATGTCACCCCATTAAAATTGTCTAAATAAAATTAAAAAAAAATTCTCTCAGCCATCCAGTAAAAGGGAGGACAAGCAAAAAAAAAAAAAAAAAAAAATCATTGATAGAGAAGTAAAAATTGTTTATTAAGTTGCAGTTCTTGAGTGTGTGTATGTCTTTTCTGTGTGGTGAAATAGAAAATACACATAATGCTGCATCCCTAAGTACATTGTCTTGAACAAAATCAATTGTGTGATTAAGTTGAGAGTAGATTAGCCTCTTTTCTTATGCATACTATGTTTACTATAAAGAATGACTAACAGATAACTATGGTTAGTCAGACTTGAGTATTTAACAGAAATTTTCTTGAGAAAGAACAAAGTGAGCCTTTCACTTTAAGGAAAATAATAGGCAGTATTTGGTGCTTTCAAGTAAAATTTAGAATTTTGGATATCTTGTATCTGCAACTTTGAAAGCTTCCTAAATAATGACTTTTCTGAGGATATACAGTATATATATATATATCATCAAATATATAAATGTATAAAATATATAAAAATACATAGCTATAAAAATATATAAATATATATTTGAGATTTATTATGACACTATTAAACTTTAACATTTTTTTCAAAATATAAAAATTATTTGGGTGAAATATTTATTACATATAGTGGTACCTTGACACACGAGTTTAATTTGTTTCATTGCTGAGCTCGTGACTCAATTTACTTGTGTGTCAAATCAAATTTCCCCATTTAAATTAATGGGAATGCAATTAATCCATTCTGGCCCCCAAAAACCACATGAATTTTTTGTTTTATATGCTTTTAAATAAGAAAATGTGCTTTATAAATAACAAGTACATACACACACACCACACACATGTACATACACACATAATAAGAGAGAATGTAAAGAAATAAACTGGTTTATGAAGTTAATTTACCTTCAAGGTCAGGTGAAGGTGCTGGCGGAGGGGGAGGAGACAATAGCATAACAATGGCCCTTCCCAAGTGGGAAAGTAATTAGCAATTTCACAGACAGCTGCCCAGCACCATTTTTAACAATAAGAGTGAGCAGACTCAACACAAATTCTACAAACTCATTTGCTCAACATTCCACCCCTTTTGTTCACTTTGCAATTCACACCACAGGCATTCCTGTTCAAAGAAGTAGGCACATCACACAAATTACAGCAACAGCATAAGTCATACAATTTCAATTGTTACCCCCTCCATCAGAGTCTCTCATATTGTCCAAAAACCACATGTCCATCCAACAAGGGAGCTGGTGCCCCCTCTGGTCACAGTCCAAGAGTCAGTCCACGCACATGGGGCCTCAGGCCTCCCCCTCATCCCTACTATCCTGGCAGCTCTTAAGACGCTGCCCCTAGGAGGAGCACGTGGCAATGGCGGCCAACATTTCCACCTCTGCTCCAGAGAGCATGCTGCCATCCACCCCTATATCCCAAAACCGTAGCAAGCCTCCCCGGGGCTTAGTAGGTAGTCCTTGCTGCTGGGCTTTTATCTTCTGGAGTCTTTGGATGGCAGCTTCAGCCCCGGTCTCCTCATCCCCGGAAGAGGAGCTAGAAACGCCTGCTCCGCCAACTCAAAACCACTCCACCCGCCAGGCTCCAGCTTAGGCTCCTGCAACTTCCGGTGCAAACTGCAACTCACGAACCTGTAATTCCTGCTCCAGAGACTGTTCCATTTCCAGGTACAGCTCGCGAACCGGGTCGGCCTCTTTCCCCAGTGCTCACTCCAGTTCCAGGGTCTGCATCTCTTTCTCCCGTGGCCATTCCAACTGCTTCCGGTCCTTGGTTTGCAGGTCCCGGGCAGCCTCTTGCACAGAGCTCTCGGTTTCCTCTCGCAGGACTGTAAAAGTCAGCCAGCCCACGGTCCCCAGAAGGACAGCCATGGGGAACCATAACAACCACCAGTCCCACCCACTCCTCAAGGGTGGTGGCGGCTCCATCTGATCCGAATCCTGCTGCAAACTACCCCAAATGTAGGGCCAGTAGTCACGGCCGTCATGGCCATTCACATGCAGGTTCCCATTAGATTCGGGCAGATGGTAAGCAAACAGTGGGGCCAAAAAATAGTGGGCCATTCCTTTATTCAAGACTTGTACAGGCCACCGAGCAAATACACACAGGGCTCCCAAAGCCACCTACACATTCTCCGGTTCCATAATCAGGAGAATCTTCTCTGGTTTCTCCTAGAATCAAAGACCCCCACCAGTCTCAGACATCTCTGGTTCCCCAACTGCATACCTTCTCCCTTCTCCTCTGCACAAACTGGCTTCTCCTTCAGCACCAGCCATCTTGGCTTCTCTCTTTCCCAGACATCTTGACCCCTCCTTCAGCACTCTGCATCCTTGCTGCTCTCACTCTGCCATCATGGCTTCTTCTCTTCCTTCTTCTCTCCTTTTTAAAACTTTTCTGGCTCCTAAACCTTTCCCCCAGCCTTCATTAGCATAACAATGGCACTTCCCAAGCAGTAAGGTAACCTGAAATTTGCAATCAACTGCCCTGCTCTGAGGGCAAGCACACATGTGGCTGCCCAGCACCATTTTTAACAATAAAAGTGAGCAAACTCGTCCTGGCCGGTTGGCTCAGCGGTAGAGCGTCGGCCTAGCGTGCGGAGGACCCGGGTTCGATTTCCGGCCAGGGCACACAGGAGAAGCGTCCATTTGCTTCTCCACCCCTCCCCCTCTCCTTCCTCTCTGTCTCTTTCTTCCCCTCCCACAGCCAAGGCTCCATTGGAGCAAAGATGGCCCGGGCACTGGGGATGGCTCTGTGGCCTCTGCCTCAGGCGCTAGAGTGGCTCTGGTCGCAACATGGTGACACCCAGGATGGGCAGAGCATCGCCCCCTGGTGGGCAGAGCGTCACCCCATGGTGGGCGTGCCGGGTGGATCCCGGTCGGGCGCATGCGGAAGTCTGTCTGACTGTCTCTCCCTGTTTCCAGCTTCAGAAAAAATGAAAGAAAAAAAAGTGAGCAAACTCAAAAAACACATTTTACAAACTCATTACAAACTTGTGATTCAAATATCTGCTCGTTACTTAAAGCAAAAAAATCCTGCAAGTGACTGCTTGTCTCTCAAAGTATTCGTGATTTCAAGTGCTCGTGTGTCAAGGTACCACTGTACTATAAACTTACTATACCTTTATAAGCTGTACTCATTTACAGAATAAATATAGTTTAACATATATATATTTTTCCAACTTATTTTTTCAAAAAAGCAAAATCATTTGTGGAGAATTCTTTCTGTGCTCCAGAATGTTCTAATAATGTTGCACTCAACTAAGTGGCATACTCATATTTAAATTTCTGATAATTTTAAAAGAATAAATCTAATGTTATAAGGGATAACATATATTAACTTTAAACATTTTCTTATTTTTAATTCTGTTAAGGGATAATTTAAAAATAATAAGCCTGACCAAGTAAGTGGTGGCACAGTGGAGAGAGCATTGACCTAGAATGCTGAGGACCCAGGTTTGAAACCCCGAGGTTGCTGGCTTGATTGTGGGCTCATCCAGCTTGAGTGCGGAATCATAGACATGACTCAGTGGTCATTGGCTTGAATCTAAAGGTCCCTTGCTTGAGTCCAAGGTCACTGGCTTGGGTCACCAGCTCAGCTGGAGTCCCCATATCAAGGCATGTATAGGTAAGCAGTCAATGAACAACTAAAGTGCCTCAACTAAAAGTTGATGCTTCTCATCTCTCTCCCTTCTTGTCTGTCTGTCTCTTTTGCTAAAATAAACAATGAATAAATAAAAAAATAAAACAAATTTAGACTTTTCTTGGGCTAAGAAAAATATGTATATTGATAAACAGCCGAAAGATTTCAGGTCCATATTTCAATATATCATTTATTTGAAATGCTACTAGTCCATCAACTGCATATAGATGTTTCTCACATGGGCAAGTATAATGGCTAGAATTTGAAACAGACATGGCATTTCAGTAAAACAATAAAACAAAGTAGTGTCTTTTTATGCTGAACCTTAGAAGAAAAAGCAGCGGTCACCTAGAAAGGATAATATACACATGGGTGCTTTTCAGTTGTGTCTTTTACTTACCAAAGCCAGGGGAGGTCACTTTTCTGAATACAGTGCTACTTTTTTTCCAGGGTTACACCGACTACCTGAAGAAAGTCCTGACCCTTATGTTAGTTCTGGATGCAACTTTTCTGATGATATTGATGGTTATGGTTATTGTTGTAGGTTCCTACCCTCCGGTTCAGTGATTTTCTAGGACTAACAACTCAACACAGCTGTTACACTTACTGTAAGGTTTATTGTAGTAAAAGGATACAGATTAAATGAGCAAAGAAAGGCAGTGCCTAAGCAGAGAGTAGGAGAGACTAAATGCAGGCTGCTGGTTTTCCTCTCCCATTAGAATTAATACAAACTGTGCTTAATTATCCTAGCAGCAGTGTATGACAGTACATATGAACTATTACCAACCAGGAAAGCTCACCTGGTCCATGGTGTCCTGAATTTTTTGTGTGTTGCCGGGACCACGAGGGGGAAAGTTGGTTATGTAGGCTTGGAGCCCCCTTGTGGCCAACCTTAGTTACTTCATCATTTGACTTCAGAAAGCAAACATGTGGCCCCCACCACAAATCCCATTGATAGTGGAAGGATCTGGCATAGCCCTTGCTTCTCAGCAAACAAGACATTCTTATTGGGCTAAACATTTGAAGGATTTAGAGGTCTAGATAAGGTTCAGGTGTGTAGAGTTTGGACATCTGAGGCCTACTTGACAGCATAGTGGTGACATGTGATTTTGATATTACAAAACTTAACGCTTGGAATATTTCATGTCGCAGTGAACCAATCAGTATTATTTGAATCAATCAATTTTTTTGAACCAATCAATACTTCCAAATGACTTGCATGGTGCTACAAAATATGCATGAATAAATAATAGACCAATGAATTTTAATGGATCAGTGCGTAATGTTTATTATAAATATGGTTAGATTGTAGTACATTTCTTCTGACTTTTAAGGAATTACATTAAGTATCAGTCTTTGTTAACTGTGAACCAAACAGGGCCCTGGCCAGTGTGCTCAGTGGATAGAGTATCGGCCTGGTGTGCAGACGTCCCAGGTTTGTTTGATCCCTATCAGGGCACACATGAGAGGTGACCATCTGTAGGCTTGTAACTCAGAGATAAATGGACAGGGATTTGAATGCTATCATCAGTCTCCATTTTCATCTCTATATCTGTTAGGTCCTGTCAGCCTTATTCTTTATTATAGACTGTCTCTTCTAAGTGGTAGAAAACAGAAAATAAAACCTTTTCTTTGATGTTGTATCCTATAGCTTTTGTCAGAGTGACTTTTGCTTCTAGTGTGAAAAAAATACTTGAAGTTTTGACTCTGCTTGGTTCAGTTGCTCACCATAGAACAGGGGTCCCCAAACTTTTTACACAGGGGGCCAGTTCACTATCCCTCAGACCGTTGGAGGGCCAGACTATAAAAAAACTATGAACAAATCCCTATGCACACTGCACATATCTTATTTTAAAGTAAAAAAACAAAACGGGAACAAATGCAATATTTAAAATAAAGAACAAGTAAATTTAAATCAATAAACTGACCAGTACTTCAATGGGAACTATGGGTTTGCTTTTGGCTAATGAGATGGTCAATGTGCTCCTCTCACTGGCCACCAATGAAAGAGGTGCTTCTTCCAGAACTGCGGTGGGGGCCGGATAAATGGCCTCAGGGGGCCGCAGTTTGGGGACCCCTGCCATAGAAGGATCGATTTTGATGAAGACAGGTTCTGCAAATAACATGAAAGCTTTCTCAGAAACCATGTTGTCAGAATTGGGGGACGAAGAGGTCTCAGAGAGAGTGTGAATCTGTTTTCCTAGAATGTGATAGGTGATGAACAGGCAATTCCCAAGTCAGCATTTTTGAGTGTCAGCAAGCTGTATAGATTGCAAACACATATTATGTGAATTTAGAGTAGTAGGGGAAGGTAAGGGTATCCAGGTGAGGGCAGTATTTCTACTTTGGTTTGTTTTTGTTTTGTTTTGTTTTTTAATATGTGATCACAAGCATTATGTGGTAGGTGGTTTTTAGATTTAAAACATCCCTTTGAGCAAGAGTGGCCTTTAGATGATTTCTTTGAGGAGGTGGATTTAGCTCTGCCTGATGGCATAGATATTCCTGGAGGGCAGAGTAATGAAAAGATCTCTGGAATGGGGGTGGGAAGGACAATGCAGGTTGTGCACATAGCTTGAATGGGGAATGCAAGGCGTGCTCCAGTTTGGCTAGATATGTGGATTCCAGTCAGGGATTATGATTTCAAAATTTCAGTATAGGCAGGGAGTTTTGACTACTTTGTTTTACTTAACCTTCCGCCTGTCAATGCCTACTGTGTTCGGAGAATTGTGCTGACTGCTAGATTAGAGACTTAAATGCCCTCAATATCTTTTAAGTGCCTTTTAATTTAATGGAGAAAACATGTGAAAATGACTGACTATATTACAGATGTAAAAAAAAGTGTAAGAAATAAGCTGGGATGTGGTAGAAGATGAATTATGACCAGAGGATTAAGGAGATGGCACTTGAGCTGGAATGACGTGGATTTCCATAGGCAAAGGCAGGGGTCCCCAAACTTTTTACACAGGGGGCCAGTTCACTGTCCCTCAGACCGTTGGGCCGGACTATAAAAAAAACTATGAACAAATCCCTATGCACACTGCACATATCTTATTTTAAAGTAAAAAAACAAAACGAGAACAAATACAATATTTAAAATAAAGAACAAGTAAATTTAAATCAACAAACTGACCAATATTTCATTGGGAACTATACTCCTCTCACTGACCACCAATGAAAGAGGTGTCCCTTCCGGAAGTGCGGCAGGGGCCAGATAAATGGCCTCAGGGGGCCGTAGTTTGGGGACCCCTGGGCAAAGGGATGGCAGTATGGGCATTCCAAATGAAAGGAATTGGATGGTCTTGAGAGTGCATGCTTGAAATGTTTTGGAAGTGGCAAATAGTACTCTGGGGAATGAAAAATACTAAAAATTAGAGTGCCATGCCAATAATTTGGACTTAATTCTCTAAACAATGGGACCATTCCAGTTTTTGAGTTGTGATTCAGGGGTAGCTGTTTCTGAAGGTATTATTACAATTGTATAAGGCAGTGTTTTTCAACCATTGTGCCGCGGCACACTAGTGTGCCGTGAGACATGGTCAGGTGTGCCCTGGGGAAATTAAACATGGGTCCCCAAACTACGGCCTGCGGGCCGGATATGGCCCGCCGCCAGCCACCTCCATCCGAACATAAACATTCCCCTCACAATCCCTCCAGCTATCAGTGACAGGAAGAGTGGAGGCACAGGGAACGCTCACTGACCAATCACCTCCTAGGATTCATCCCGACCACTAGTGACGAACCAATAGTAGGCCACCTCTCATCCACACCCAGGAAGGTCCCTGCTTGGGCTGCCACACACTTGTCATTGTGTGTCCACGGCGAGTAGTTGAAGCTGCTACTCCTCCCCATGGTCCCGATTTCTAATCCTGGTCAGGACTGGAGGTAAATGTTGCCACCACTAGATGAAGCCTCAGCCTCAGCTGGTTATGTCTATCCTGATGGTGTATATAGATATTTGACCTTTTTCTTTTTAAAAGAGGCCCCCCGCAGAGGGTGATATACAATGCATCACAATGTTATCTAACTTTAAAGCTAAAGTTTGCTGATCTTCCTTTGGACAGTTTTTGGTTATCTGTTGCCAAGGAGTTCCCCATTCTGACCAACAAAGCTATTTTGACATTTCTCCTGTTTTCAACCACATATCTATGTGAGCTGAGCTTCTCAAGCTTGACTGCGATAAAATCTAAAAACAGAGAGAGACTGAGAACTGTTGAGGAAGAGCTTCGTGTGTGTCTTTCTACTATTCCTGCCAGGATATCCCTTTTGTGTTCATCGAAACAGGCCCAGGTTTCACACTGAGTATAAATACATTTAGAAACTATATTATTAACTATACGTATAATATGTACTGTGTTAGAGTATCATTTTGTGTCATTTTGGTAGGTGGTGTGCCCCAGGATTTTGTAAATGTAAAAAATGTGCTGCGGCTCAAAAAAGGTTGAAAATCACTGGTATAAGGAAATGCAAGAGCAGTGAAACTAGGCGACCTGTTGCAGGAATTGCTACATATCATGAGAAAAGGCATTCATTGACAATGGGAGAGGAAAAGATTAGTGAGATAAGAGGCATTGAGAAATTGGAATTTTAATGCTTTTTGATTATGTTTGAAGGAAATGGAGCAGTGTTTTTCAGTCGCTGGTCTGTGGACTGGTCTGCCAGAAATTTTGTGCCATTCTGTGAATGAGTTAACTACCCTGATGTATGAAGATTTTGAATCCAGTGATCTTAGTCGAATTTGCTTGTGATTTCTGCCTTAGCGGTCCCTCACATTATTCTATTTTCACTGGTCCCAAGTGTAAAAAGGTTGAAAACCACCGGTAGAGGAATTAATGTCAGAGCTGCTGATAAGAGGTTTTCACTAGGTTGAACCATGTGTAATTGGGGTTTTTTTTGTTTGTTTGCCTGCTTTTTTTTTTTTTTTTAAACCTTAGAAACCAACATAAAATGGTTCTACCTAATAGTTTGGGTGAGTGGATTGATGTATGGCTTGAGTAAAGATGAGAAGCAGGAGAGAAAGAAGCAGTTAGGAGAGGGAGGTCAGAAGAATGAGGATGGTCTTTTTTTCTTGAGGGATTCAAGTTGTCTGTTGAGATGTTCAGATTGAAAGTTCCAACACCTGTTGTTAATGAAGGACTATCCTTAAAGTTGGCAGGAGAAATAGGGATGAATTCTAGTACATGGCTTACTACTCTAGCTATCATGACTGGATACGAGTATGATGAATATTTGACCTAGATTACATAAGTGGTGCATATTTGGAGGTCTTAAAAGAGTTTTTTTTTTTTAATATTATACCAGTTTTGGAGGACAATTATATATGAGAGGTAGGTAGAATGAAGTTCATAAATTATTTAAAATAAATTTATATTTAAATAAACATTCTGATTTTCATATTTACTGTATTCATAAGTACAGAATTATGTTGCAGCTTTTATTAATGGCTAACAGGCAAAAGCTTGCTTTTAAAAATTTTTGTGTTTTTAAAGAAATACGCTATCTTCTGGGGTTTTCAGAGAACGGTTTTCAGAGAACGTCTCAGTCTGAAATAAATATACAGTATTGTTTTATATTTCATGTATATTTAAATATACAGTAATGCTTGATATGAGGGAGGGTTGTACAACTGCTCTTTGTATTTTATTTATTTATTTATTTATTCATTTTAGAAAGGAGAGGAGGAGAGAGACAGAGAGAGAAGGGGGGGAGGAGCAGGAAGCATCAACTCCCATATGTGCCTTGACCAGGCAAGCCCAGGGTTTTGAACTGGCGACCTCAGCATTTCCAGGTCGACGCTTTTACCCACTGTGCCACCACAGGTCAGGTTTTTTGTATTTTATGTACTATTAAACAAGTAGCAGCAGCTTGAGAAAAATAATCTTGTTTTCCATTGTTTTAATATATGAGTAATCAAGCAAATTAAATTCTTTGTAACATTTGGTTATTTGTTTTGCTTGAGAAACAGTGTTGATGTAAAATAGGGTATATGACAGGTAAAAAATAGACCTAATTTTGAAAAATGAATATGTAGGCTGACCCTTCAGCTTCTATTAGTGAAAGTTCACTTTCTTTTTTTAAGTTTAAAATGAAAGAGAATTTACTAGTGAAGCAGCAGGATAGAAAGAAGGTTACTCAACAGAGCCACCAAAAGTTGACATTTTTTTTATTTTTTTGAAGTTGGAAACAGGGAGGCAGTCAGACAGACTCCTGCATGCGCCGACGGGATCCACCCAGAACGCCCACCAGGGGGCGATGCTCTGCCCATCTGGGGCGTTGCTCTGTTGCAACCAGAGCCATTCTAGCACTTGAGGCAGAGGCCTCAGAGCCATCCTCAGTGCCTGGGCCATCTTTGCTCCAATGGAGCCTTGGCTGCAGGAGGGGAAGAGAGAGACAGAGAGGAAGGAGGGGGGGAGGGGGGGAGAAGCAGATGAGCGCTCCTCCTGTGTGCCCTGGCCGGGAATCGAACCTGGGACTCCTGCACGCCAGTCCGACGCTCTACCACTGAGCCAACCGGCCAGGGCAAAAATTGACATTTTTAATAAGACTTTTCTCTGACTTCTTAATTTATTTGTAATTCAATTTATTTGTAACTTCATTAAAACTTAGAAAAAAAAGTAGATATTCAAATCTAGAAAAGTTATCCATTAGACTGAAATTTTTGTGTATAAATTTATAAGATTATTAATGATTAGTTTCTTTGTGTTAGATCATGAGCCCACATCTGTTTATTTGAAAAGACAAGCTAGAAAAGTATAAATTTAAAGCAAATTTGAGGAATAATTATTAGCTTGTACATTGACTTTCCAGCCTGTAACAGGTGCTCTCTAAGGCATCGTTGTTCTGCCACGGTTCTTACCTGGAGAACAATCATTTCTTTGGATGGTTAATATGGTTATTTTATTAAGCGCCTATTGGTTTCATAATGCACTTGAGAAATGTAAAAACTTGTTATGAAAAGAAAATCAATGTTTCAAAAGGTAGTGGATAGCTCATTCTGATTTTCAGGTAGCAGCATACAGTTATATTTGACTGTCACAGACATACTTCAGAATTGAAATCACTTTCTCTTCTCTGAATTCTGTACCTCTCTTCTTCAAAGGTACGTTGGAGCTTTTCATGATGTCCTTTGAATACCGAGTTGAATAGTTTGTATTTCATTTCATCATGGATAGATGGCTATTTGAGATTTTTGAGTTAATAGAATGAAATGACTAAACCTATAGTTTAGGAAGAGCCTTTTTGGATGATGAATCTTTCTGCAGTTGTAGGGAGAGTTGAAACAGTATGAGAGGAAAAGAGGGCCCAAACTAGAGTAATCAGTGCTGGAATGGAAAATTGAAAAATAATTTGTTGGCAGTAGTTTAATGGGTTGAGAGATAGTAAGGAATCAAAATTGCTTTTTAAGTTTTGAGTCTGAACACAAGGAAGGATGCTTATGCCATTAACAATATAAAGGAATAAGGAGGAAGAGGAGTGTGTGTGTGTATGTTCATAGGGATAGTTGCTAATTTTTAAGATTTGGATATTCACCTTAAAATGAAGATTCTTAACTTGGGCCTGAAGCTTAGGAGGAAACCCAGGTTTAGAAAGATGAATTTGGGGCTCATACTGATAGATGTTATAGTTTGAGCTGAAGAGGTATTGATATTTTTGTGAGTAAGAGTAAATAGAGAAATAGAAAATTCTGTTGAAATAAACCCATAGGAAATGCTTTAGTGTTAGAAAGTCCTTTGGCTAAATTTCATAATCTTTTACCTTTTTAAAAAAATTTTATTTAAAATATTAAATTTAACAGGGTGACATTGATCAATAAGAGTGCATAGGTTTCAGGTAAACGTTTCTACAGCATTTGAGCTGTTGATTATGTTGTATGCCCAGCACCCAAAGTCAGATCATTTTCTATCACCATATATTTGTCTGTCTTTATTCCCACACCACATCCCCCTCCCCCTGGCAACCACTTCACTTTTATCCATGTCTATGAGTCTCAGTTTTACATCTCACCTATGTGTGAAATCATACAGCTCGTAGCTTTTTCTGATTTATTTCACTCAGTTTAATGTTCTCAAAGTGCATCTGTGTTGTCGTAAATGTCGCTATGTCATCATTTCTTATGGCTGAGTAGTATTCCATTGTATATAGGTACCACATCTTCTTTATCCAGTCCTCTATTGAGGGGCACTTTGGTTGTTTCCCTGTCTTGGTCACTGTGGATAATGCAGTGATGACCATGGGGGTACATGTGTCTTTACATACCAGTGTTTTTGAGTTTGGAGGGTATATACCCAGTAAAGGGATTGCTGGGTCATATGCTAATTCTATTCTTAATTTTTCGAGGAACCACCACACTTTCTTCCATAATGGTTGTATTACTTTACATTCCCACCAGCAGTGAATGAGGGTTCCTTTTTCTCCATAGCCTCTCCAGCACTTGTTATTACCTGTCTTGTTGATAATAGCTAAGCTAACAGGTGTGAGGTGGTATCTCATTGTAGTTTTGATTTGTATTTCATGAATAGTTAGTGAAGATAGCATCTTTTCATATCATCTGTTGGTAACCCCTTATCAGAGCTGCTGTTTGCAAATATCATCTCCTATTTAGCTGGCTGCCTATTTGTTTTGTTGTCATTTTCCTTTATTAAAAAAAAATAAAAAACTTTCACCTTTATTTAAAAAAGTGTTATGAAGGAAAAAACACTTTGAGAAAGTATAGAGGGTTAAAACCAGTACCTAAAACAGTGCCTAAAATATAGTAGGTACTTAAGAGAGATTTGTTGAGTGAATAAATGTAGTTTGGTTGGGATAGGGGACTTGCAGGAGAATACGGGCATGTTGTGGAAAACTTTTGAGTGCTATGGAATAATGTCTCCTCCCAAAAAAGAGTCATTGCTGGAACCAGGGGAGAGAATAGATCTGAAAATATTTTGAATTTTTAAAATGTTCTTTGAGACATAGTTCTGTTTAAGGAACTGAAAGAAGTTCAGTAAGTAAGATTTTAAGCCTAGTTTAATTGGAAAGCTTACATTTCCATTTCATCTGATAAGAATGAGACTTGGAAAATATATTTTAAAAGTTTAAAATATTCTTATGTTTCTATATCTATATATAAACAGCTTCCCTGTACTTTCCCCTCTGTCTGTGACATCTTTCTCATCTTACCTTGCTTTCTTTAAATTAGTTGCTACTCATCTTTCAGGTTTCCGTTTAGCAATCAGTTTTTTCAGGGAAGTATATACTAAAACCCTAAGACTGATACTTTTCTGTATGCCCCACATTCTAGTATTACTGTATACCAGATTGCAATGTTTGGGTTTTGTTTTTATTCTCCACTAGATCATAAACTTCTGTGTCAGAGTGTTCTTTGGTATTAACTTGTTTTTCTACCATAGCACAATGCTTGGCATATAATTTGTTGGAAATGGACTAAATAAAAGGAAATGTTCAACTAAAGTTTGCTTTTAACCTTGAGATTTGGTATTTTAAAGGTATATGTCTTAAAATACAGGTAAAAAATGCTTTAGCTGCAATAGGTAGGAATCACCATATCCTCCAAAGTTTAAAATTGAGCACTGTGAGAGTAAAAAAAAATCAGTGTTTCCTTTTTTAAAAATTTTATTTAGAAAATTAAATTTAATGAGATGACATTTATCATTAAGAGTATATATGTTTCGGCCCTGGCCGGTTGGCTCAGTGGTAGAGCGTCGGCCTGGTGTGCAGAAGTCCCGGGTTCGATTCCCGGCCAGGGCACACAGGAGAGGCGCCCATCTGCTTCTCCACCCCTCCCCCTCCTTTCTCTCTGTCTTTCTCTTCCCCTCCCACAGCTGAGGCTCCATTGGAGCAAAGATGGCCCAGGCGCTGGGGATGGCTCCTTGGCCTCTGCCCCAGGCGCTAGAGTGGCTCTGGTCGCAACAGAGCGATGCCCCGGAGGGGCAGAGCATCGCCCCGGTGGGCGTGCCAGGTGGATCCCAGTCGGGCACATGCGGGAGTCTGTCTGACTGTCTCTCCCCGTTTCAAGCTTCAGAAAAATACAAAAAAAAAAAAAAGAGTATATATGTTTCAAGTATTTCTATAGCATTTGAACTGTTAATTATGCTGTGTGCCCATCATCAAAAGTCAAATCATTTTCTGTCTGTTTTTTTTAAGTAAAGGATTGTTTCAAGGTAGTTGCTCCAGTGTATGGAACAGATGGCCACAAGTGATTTCACTGCCTTAGGGTCATGCATTTAGTGGTATGACACTAATGTTGAAGTTCTAAGAAAAATTCAACTGTGGGAATTAGTAATTTTTGAGGAATGAAATTACATAGCTATTATGAGATTGAGGATGTGAGGTAGGAACTGATGTTAGCATCCTGCTAGAGGTATTGTGCTTTTTCTTATTTTTTTTTAAACATGTTTAGTTATTGCATATCATTTTTGGAGAGAATGTGGCTTTTTCTATTCTTCATTATCTATTTCTAAGGTAATGGGAGTTAAGGGTAGTGAGAACAAGAGTTGGTTGTATGCATTTTTTTTTAAGTGAGAGGAGGGGAGATAGACTCCCACATGCGCCCCCACCAGGATCTACCCAGCACCCCCATCTGGGGCTGATGCTCATGGCATCAGCTGAGCTGCCCTCAGCGCCCAGGGTCAGTGCTCGAACCAGTCGATCCACTGGCTGCAAGGGGGGATGAGAAGTGATGGTCGCTTCTTGTGTTTGCCTTGACTAGGGACCAAACCCAGGACTTCTGCATGTTGGGCCGATGCTCTATCCACTGAGCAAACGGCCAGGGTCAGTTGTGAGCATCTTATTTGTTTGTTTGTTTATTTAAATTTAAGTGAGGCATGGAGGCAGACAGACTGACTCTCACACATACCTGACCAAGATCCACCTGGCAACGCTCCCATCTGGGGCCTATGCTTGAATCAGCTGAGCTATCCTTAGCATCCTGGGCCAATTTTCAAACCAGTCAATCCACCGGCTGCAAGAGGAGAAGAGAGAAAGGGGAAGAAAAGCAGATGGTTACTTCTCATGTGCCCTGACCGGGGATTGAACCCAAGACGTCCGCACGCAGGGCTAGTGCTCTATCCACTGAGCCAACTGGCCAGGGCTTTCCCCTTTATTTTATAAAGTCGATTTCTTTTCCTTAATCATCAGCCCAGATAGTACGGCTGTAGGAACTATGTTTGTTAAAAATAAATATCGGGGCTTTCGGAGAATATAGTAGTCTTAATACATTTGTGTGTGTATGTCTTTAAACCAGAAATAACCATTTATCATATTTCCCCATGTAAATACGGTTCCATGTGTAAAACACACTTTACTTTTGGGGCCCGAAATTCGGAAAAAAAAAGACAAGTACGAAAAAGCGAGAAATGCAAGTAAAAAAATCTACAACAATTATTGCAAATACAAGTGTGAAAAAATAGCAAATGCAAGTAAAAAAATTACAACCACTGTGTAAGATGCACCCAGTTTTTAGACCCCAAATTTTTTGAAAAAGGATGCGTCTTATACATGGGGAAAGATGGTAATTTCAGAAAGGACAAGCCTGTGTAAGCAAATCTAATTAGCATCTTTGAGTGTTGTAGAAAAACTTAGAAGTTTGTATTCAGTAGTAGGATCAAGCACACAGAGTCCCCAGTGATTCTGGTGATAGATTTATTGGCAATTTGATTTCTGGATTTGTATTTCTTTGTAAGGACTTTGGTGCCTGTTGGTGACATATCTAAGTGGAAGAGCACTGTGGAAAGTAAAAGTGATCTGCTGGGAACTTCAGTTTGGTCTCGTTTTTAGAAGGAAGCCTGTTGATGGTAGCACTGTTTTAACTGTTTTCTACTGTAGTAGACAGTTTCGATTTGAGATTGTCAAGTTAGTTTTAAATAAATGTGCAGTTTGAATGAGGTTTCCATCTGTATTCAGACTAGGTTGTTTGCTCATTGCATAGATTATTCTTCCTGATTAGGAGAGACCGTCTAACGACTAATGTACAAAGGCCTCTCGTAGGCCCCTCAGATGTTATAATGTACATCATATGTTTAGAAAACCATTTATGTGATTCCAAATTTAAAAGTACAGTGATTCCTGCAACTAGTCTTTTTTCTTGTTGTTGATTCATTTAATATATAATTTTATCTTTGATATTGTGGTATTTTAGAGAAAGGGATTGTGTATTTTCTAAGGAAATGAAATCAAGGGACTTCATATATGCCTGTATCATTTCTCAACCAAAATTTGCAAAGCAAGCTGAGGGAAATTTATTCTTAAATTCCCTGCTGCTTAAACTTTACTAGTCTTGAGAGAAAAAGAGAATAAATTTACTTTTATTTTTATTTATTATTTTTTTTAAGTGAGAGGGGAGAAGATAGACAGACTCCTGCAAGCACCCTGACCGGGATCCACTAGGCAACCCTATCAGGAGCTGATGCTCCCATCAACTGAGCTATTCGAACCAGTTGAGACACTGGCTGTGAGAGAGAAGAAGGAGAGAAGGCGGGGAGGGAGGGAGAGAGAGAGAAGCAGATGGTCACTTCTCTTGTGTGCCCTGACTAGAAATCGAACCCAGGATGTCTGCATGCTGACCAGTATTCTGTCTACTGGGCAAACTGGTCAGGACCTAAATTACTTTTAGATAGGAGAACATTATCACAGTATTTAAAATGCATACTGTTCTTGGCACCCTCCAAATAATACACAGTGGGACAAAAGTAGGTTTACAGTATGAGTACACAAAACATAGTTTATTCTTGTATGTTTATGAATTATTGTATTATTTCCTTTTTTTTTTTTTATAATTTTATTTTTTTAATGGGGTGACATCAATAAATCAGGATACATATATTCAAAGATAACAAGTCCAGGTTATCTTGTCGTTCAATTATGTTGCATACCCACCACCCAAAGTCAGATTGTCCTCTGTCACCTTCTATCTTGTTTTCTTTGTGCCCCTCCCCACCCCCTTTCCCTCTCCCATTCCCCCCTCTCCCCCAACCACCACACTCTTATCAATGTCTCTTAGTTTCACTATTATGTCCCACCTACGTATGGAATAATACAGTTCCTGTTTTTTTCTGATTTACTTATTTCGCTTCGTATCATGTTATCAAGATCCCACCATTTTGCTGTAAATGTTCCGATGTCATCATTTCTTATGGCTGAGTAGTATTCCATAGTGTATATGTGCCACATCTTCTTTATCCAGTCATCTATTGATGGGCTTTTTGGTTGTTTCCATGTCCTGGCCACTGTGAACAATGCTGCAATAAACATGGGGCTGCATGTGTCTTTACGTATCAATGTTTCTGAGTTTTTGGGATATATACCCAGTAGAGGGATTGCTGGGTCATAAGGTAGTTCTATTTTCAGTTTTTTGAGGAACCACCATACTTTTTTCCATAATGGTTGTACTACTTTACATTCCCACCAACAGTGTATGAGGGTTCCTTTTTCTCCACAGCCTCTCCAACATTTGCTATTACCTGTCTTGCTAATAACAGCTAATCGAAAAGGTGTGAGGTGGTATCTCATTGCCGTTTTGATTTGCATTTCTCTAATAGCTAAAGAAGATGAGCATCTTTTCATATATCTGTTGGCCATTTGTATTTCTTCCTGGGAGAAGTGTCTATTCATATCCTCTTCCCATTTTTTTATTGGATTGTTTGTTTGTTTGTTGTTGAGTTTTATGAGTTCTTTGTATATTTTGGATATTAGGCCCTTATCTGAGCTGTTGTTTGAAAATATCATTTCCCATTTAGTTGGCTTTCTGTTTATTTTGTTATCAGTTTCTCTTGCTGAGCAAAAACTTCTTAGTCTGATGTAGTCCCATTCATTAATTTTTGCCTTCACTTCTCTTGCCTGTGGAGTCAAATTCATAAAATGCTCTTTAAAACCCAGGTCCATGAGTTGAGTACCTATGTCTTCTTCTATGTACTTAATTGTTTCAGGTCTTATGTTTAGATCTTTGATCCATTTTGAGTTAATTTTTGTACAGGGGGACAGACTGTAGTCCAGTTTCATTCTTTTGCATGTGGCTTTCCAGTTTTCCCAGCACCATTTATTGAAGAGGCTTTCTTTTCTCCATTGTGTGTTGTTGGCCCCTTTATCAAAAATTATTTGACTATATATATGTGGTTTTATTTCTGGACTTTCTATTCTGTTCCATTGGTCTGATTGTCTATTTTTCTGCCAATACCATGCTGTTTTGATTGTCGTGGCCCTATAATATAGTTTGAAGTCAGGTATTGTAATGCCCCCAGCTTCATTCTTTTTCTTTAGGATTGCTTTGGCTATTCGGGGTTTTTTATAGTTCCATATAAATCTGATGATTTTTTGCTCTATTTCTTTAAAAAACATCATTGGAAGTTTGATGGGAATTGCATTAAATTTGTATATTGCTTTGGGTAATATAGCCATCTTGATTATATTTATTCTTCCTAGCCAAGAACAAGGTATATTCTTCCATCTCATTATATCTTTTTCGATTTCCCTTAACAGTGGTTTATAGTTTTCATTATATAAGTCCTTTACATTCTTTGTTATATTTATTCCTAAGTATTTTATTTTTTTTGTTGCAATCATGAAGGGGATTATTCTTTTGAGTTCCTTCTCAGTTGTTTCATTGTTGGCATATAGAAAGGCTATTGACTTCTGTATGTTAATTTTGTATCCTGCGACCTTACTGTATTGGCTTATTGTCTCTAGTAGTCTTTTTGTGGATTCTTTGGGGTTTTCGATGTATAGGATCATATCATCTGCAAAAAGTGATACCTTTACTTCTTCTTTTCCGATATGGATGCCTTTTATTTCTTTGTCTTGTCTGATTGCTCTGGCTAGAACCTCCAGTACCACATTAAATAAGAGTGGAGAGAGTGGACAACCCTGTCCTGTTCCTGATTTAAGGGGGAAAGCCTTCAGTTTGGTGCCATTTAATATGATGTTAGCTGATGGTTTATCATATATGACCTTTATCATGTTGAGATATTTTCCTTCGATACCCATTTTGTTGAGAGTCTTAAACATAAAATTCTGTTGTATTTTATCGAAAGCCTTTTCTGCGTCTATTGATAAGATCATGTGGTTTTTGTTCTTTGTTTTGTTGATATGGTGTATTACGTTAACCATTTTACGTAATGATATGGTGTATTACGTTGAACCATCCTTGAGATTCTGGGATGAATCCCACTTGATCATGATGTATTATTTTTTTAATATGTTGTTGTATTCGATTTGCTAGTATTTTGTTTAGTATTTTAGCATCTGTATTCATTAGAGATATTGGTCTGTAGTTTTCTTTTTTTGTGCCATCCTTGCCTGGTTTTGGTATGAGGGTTATGTTGGCCTCATAAAATGCGTTTGGAAGTATTGCTTCTTCTTCAATTTTTTGGAAGACTTTGAGTAGAATAGGAACCAAGTCTTCTTTGAATGTTTGATAAAATTCGCTTGTATAGTCGTCAGGGCCTGGACTTTTATTTTTGGGGAGGTTTTTAATGGTTTTTTCTATTTCTTTTCTACTGATAGGTCTGTTTAGGCTTTCTGCTTCTTCTTGACTCAGTCTAGGAAGGTTGTATTTTTCTAGGAATTTATCCATTTCTTCTAGGTTGTTGAATTTAGTGGCATAAAGTTTTTCATAGTATTCTACAATAATTCTTTGTTTATCTATGGTGTCCGTGGTGATTTCTCCTCTTTCATTTTGGATTTTGTTTATATGAGTTCTTTCTCTTTTTTCCTTGGTAAGTTTTGCCAAGGGTTTGTCAATTTTGTTGATCTTTTCAAAGAACCAGCTCCTTGTTCTATTAATTTTTTCTATAGTTTTTCTGTTCTCTAATTCATTTATTTCTGCTCTGATTTTTATTATCTCCTTTCTTCGGCTGGTTTTGGGTTGTCTTTGTTCTTCTTTTTCTAGTTCCTTAAGGTGGGAAGTTAAGTGGTTCACTTGGGCTCTCTCTTGTTTGTTCATATATGCCTGAAGTAATATGAACTTCCCTCTTATCACTGCTTTTGCTGCATCCCATAGATTCTGATATGTCGTATTGTCATTTTCACTAGTCTGTATATATCTTTTGATCTCTGCACTTATTTCTTCTTTGACCCATTCATTTTTGAAAAGTATGTTGTTTAGTTTCCACATTTTTGTGGGATTTTTTTCCTCTTTTTTGCAGTTGAATTCTCGTTTCAAGGCTTTATGATCAGAAAATATGCTTGGTACAACTTCAGTTTTTCTGAATTTGCTGATGTTTTTTTTGTGGCCCAACATATGGTCAATTCTTGAGAATGATCCATGTACACTGGAGAAAAATGTATACTCAGTCACTTTGGGATGAAATGTCCTGTAGATGTCTGTCATATCCAGGTGCTCTAGTGTTTTGTTTAAGGCCACTATGTCTTTGTTGATTCTCTGTTTGGATGACCGATCTAGAGCCGTCAGCGGTGTATTGAGGTCTCCAAGTATGATTGTGTTTTTGTCAGTTTTTGTTTTAAGATCAATAAGTAGCTGTCTAATATATTTTGGTGCTCCTTTTTTTGGTGCATATATATTAAGAATTGTTATGTCTTCTTGATTCAGTGTCCCCTTAGCCATTATGAAATGGCCATTTTTGTCTCTGAGTACTTTTCCTGTCTTGTAGTCAGCATTATCTGATATGAGTATTGCTACACCTGCTTTTTTTTGGATGTTATTTGCTTGGAGTATTATTTTCCAGCCTTTCACTTTGAATTTGTTTTTATCCTTGTTACTTAGATGAGTTTCCTGTAGGCAGCATACAGTTGGATTTTCTTTTTTAATCCATTGTGCTACTCTGTGCCTTTTTATTGGTGAGTTTAATCCGTTTACATTTAGTGTAATTATTGATACTTGTGAGTTCCCTATTGCCATTTTATATCTTGCTTTCTGTTAGTTTTATGTCTTGTTTGATCCTTCTCTTTCGTTTTTCTATCTTTTGTTTTTATTTGGTTGTATTCCATACATCTTTCCTCTGTTGCTATCTTTTTTATCTCCTGTGCTTTTGTGGTGGTTTTTTCAATGGTGGTTACCTTCGAGTAATGAAAAGGGTCCCTACCCTGTTCATTGTAGCGAACTATTTTGTGAGTACTTTTGCACTCCATCGTCCTTTGCTACTGTTAATCTCCATCTTCTCCCCCCCCCTTTCTTTTTGTTGTTGTCACAGTTTAAATTTGGTTTTATTGTGTTTTTCTTGGAGCTTTTACTTGTGGCTCTGTTTTTTTTTGTTCTTTGTATCTGATTGGAGAACCCCCTTTAGTAATTCCTGGAGTGGGGGTTTTCTGATGATAAATTCCCTCATCTTTTCTGTATCTGTGAATGTTTTTATTTCTCCTTCATATTTGAAGGATAGCTTTGATGGGTATAGTATTCGTGGCTGAAAGTTCCTCTCTTTCAGGACTTTAAATATTAGGGTCCACTCTCTTCTAGCTTGTAGAGTTTCTGCTGAGAAATCTGATGATAATCTAATGGGCCTTCCTTTATATGTTGTATTCTTCTTTTCCCTGGCTGCCTTGAGAATTTTTTCTTTGCTGTTGGTTTGTGTCAATTTCCTTATGATATGCCTTGGAGTAGGTTTGTTGGGGTTAAGAAAACTCGGAGTTCTGTTTGCTTCTTGAACTTGAGGCTTTAGTTCTTTCCACAGGCTTGGGAAGTTCTCATCTATTATTTGTTTGAGTATGTTCTCCATTCCATTTTCTCTCTCTTCTCCCTCTGATATACCTATTATTCTTATGTTATTCTTTTTGATGGAGTCAGATAATTCTTGTAGGGCTATCTCATTTTTTTAAATTTTTGAGTCTTTTTCTTCTTCTCTCTGTTGTGCCTCAAGTTGCTTGTCTTCTATTTCACTAATCCTCTCTTCTATCTGACCTGTTCTATTAGCTAAGCTTGTTACTTTGTTTTTCAGCTCGTGAATTGAGTTTTTCATCTCTGTTTGATTTGTTTTTATAGTTTCAATTTCCTTGGACATATATTCTTTGTGTTCATTGAGGCTCCCTAAATTGCCTTTCTGTGTTTTCTTGTATATCTCGGAAGATTTTTAGGATTTCTATCTTGAATTCTCTGTCATTTAGCTCCAAGGTTTCCAATATATTAAATTTTTTCTCCATAGATTTTTCCTCATCTAGCTGTGTTACCTCTCTTTCTTTTGTATCCATGATATTCGATTTTCTCTTTCTTAATGGCATCTGAGGGTGGTTTTGTTGATAGTATTAATGAGATTTAATAAAGAATAAAAAGTGAAAAAAAAAATAAAAAAAATAAAAAATCGAAGTTTTTTTTTAAAAAAAAATTAATAATGAAATAAAGAAAAATAAAATAAAATAAAAATTTTTAAAAAAGGAAATTATTTCCCCCCTCCTTGTTTCCTCTCCTCTCCTCTCCCCTCTTTCTTGAGAAAATCTTGTGGTGAACTGTGAATTATAACAATCAATGCCTGTGATGTAGGGCCTGAATTGGGGAAAAGTAATAAAGCGGCAAAAAAAAAAAAAAAAAAAAAAAAAAAAAAGAAAAGAAAAAAAAAGAGCGTATGGACCCACAAAAAGCAAATAAGTAAAAAATTTGGGTCAAGAATAAAATGATTTGCTTTTAGGTCTTGGTTGTCTAAGAGTTATGATGAGAGGAATAAGAGGAAAACGGAAAAATGGGGGGACAAATTAAAAAATTACTATTGTATTTATTGGAACAAGAACTAGATAAAATGGAGAGCCTGGGATGGGAGCACTGCTAGTGAGTTAAAAAGGTGAAGTAAAAACCCCCCAAAATGCCACAAAAATAAGTTTGAGTCCCAGATAAGATAATTTGTTTGTTATTGAGGTTTGAATGAGAGTAGATGTAAAGGAGAAAGGAAGAAACTAATATAGAGGGAGAAAAGAAAGAGAGAGAGAGAAAAAAAGAGGGAACCACTAAAAGAAGAAAAAAGAAAGGAGAGAGAGAGAGAGAGAGAGTTAAGGGTTTTGGAGTGCAACCCTCATAGAGAGAAAGGAAGAGAAGAGAAAAGATAATGGGAGATGTAACACTTATGGGTAGTGTAGTTCAAGGAGAGGAGAGAGTAAGACCCGCAGAGAGTTAATCGGCCAAATTGGAGGAGGAAAAAAAGTATCAAGAATGAAGATAAGAGAAACAAACGAACAACTATAATAAAATGGGATAGGTTATAAAGTCTGCAGATTATTCTTGATTTTGAGAGGTTATCTTCTTGCTTTTTCTTTTCTCTCCCTCTTCCTGGTCGGTGACTCTGTACCCCGGGTTCTGTCCCTTTGGCACGCTCAGGTAGAGGTTTGCAGTTGATAAGTCTCTATGGCAATGTCATGTATTGTGCTTTAGTCTCGTTGGCAGTCAAGGCTCATTAGCATTTATAGGCTCCGACAGTGAGATAGTCCGTGTTCCTGGAGCCTTTCTCCTAGTCTTTCCTTCCTCAATTAGTAGCCTGATAATCCAGCTATGGGGTTGCTGCTGCCTCTGCCTGGATAGTAAGAGGCTCTAAGAGCTGGCAACTCCCCACTCTATTCCCACTCAGCACAGGGCTCTGGGTAAGGCTCAGTCAGTCAGAGCTGCTAGCATAATCAGGCGGGCTTTCAGCCCACTCAAAGACCTCTGGCTCTGTCTGCCACTCTGTCCGGTAACACAGGCGGGCACCCACTTCCGGGGCGCTTGGAGGAAACTCTCACTCACTGGCTGCGCGCGCAGACCAGGATATCCGGCCAGCAGTCTCACGCTCTGAGTGAAACCCCCAACCGCAGGGAAAAGTTGCAGCGTTGGAATTGAGTCTCGCTCCGTCCCCTTGCGCGGCTCCTGCAAGGCGCTGGGGCGGCCCGAGATTCCGCTTTGGCCCACACAAAGGCCCCTGACTCTGCCCCTCTATGCGATAACACGGGCGCGCACTGCCGAGGCACTCGGAGGAATCTCTCATTCACTATCTGCGTGCGCAAACCAGGATATGAGGCCGGCCGCGTTACCCTCTGAGTGAAACCCCCTCCAGCACGGAAAATCTCCACCGTTGGAATTAGTTCTCACTCCCTCCCATGCGTGGCTTTCCCAGGGCGCTGGGGCTGCCCAGAGACTCTGCCCTTGGCCCAAAGAAAGGCCTCTGACCCTGCCTCTCCGTGGGGCAACACGGGCACCCACTCTCGGGGCCTAGGAAGAAATCTCTCGCCCAGTAGCTGCGCGCACTGACCAGGAGACCGGGTAAAATGGCCGCCCCGCTTTTCTTTCTTTGTTTGGGTTTGACGCGAGTGTTAGCTTGTATTGCCTGGGTTGCCACAGGATCAGTTTTTCCTCGGCTTGGATCTCCGCGCCACAGCCTGGTTCAGCCGTTTGTGCCGCGGCCTGGATCTATTCACCCCCTTTGCCCGCCTCAGTTTCTATATTCACAGTTATCAGAGAAAGCCGCCCTGTTTAGGTTAGTGAGGAAGGCGGAGCATTTCCTATTCCCTATTTCCTTCGGGGTTTGGTTATATATTTAGCCAATTTTTCACTCGACCATACCTTTGGGTGTATTGCGAAGCATCTGGGGGCTCCAAGTATAGGTTTTTCTGTTTCTGGTTGAAGATCTTGTTGAGTTTTGGGGGAGATTTATCGGTATTGCTTCCTACCCCGCCATTACTCTGACGTCATCATCCTATTGTATTATTTTCCATATGAACAACTGTAATCCTACTTTTGCCCCACCCTGTATATCCATTTTGGGGAAAGAGTGGGCCTATTTGAAGGTTTCCTTCATGAGTTGCCAGGAGAAATGGAAGAATTTCAAGTTTATAAATACTGTGCTGCCTCCAGCCCCAGTTAATATGTGTGATCTGTAATGCTTAAAAGGTTTGGGAAAAGAAATGTCCTCTTAAAAACAATGCTTAGCAGCAATAAGAGTGGAAAATAGGAAGATAATTGTGGCTTAGGTGATTTTTCAAATTAATCATTCATTATACAACAGTCATAAAATTTATGATTTTCATTGATTAAGTTGTATTAATCAGTCCTGTAGTCTTTTTTGTTATATATGGTATATAATTTATATGTTGATATTAGTACATTTAATAATACCAAGCCAACTTTCTGAGATAGGTACTGTTATTATATGTCTCTTGTAGATGAGGAAACTAAGGTTCAGAAATTAAGTAATTGGCCCATGTCTGTACAGGGAGCCAGGCAGAGTTAGAATTCAAACACAAGCAGTGGCTCCAGAGTTTTTACCTGACCCCATTCTACTATAGACTAGAATAGTACTTACTCATTTTCATATTTTTCTTTGAAGGAGTTTAGAACAAATAGTTAATTTTTTCTGAAGTTGAGTTAGAGATTATTTCCCCTGTTTTACAAGTCAGGTACAAAATGTTGTGACTTGACTATAGTTATGGAGATGGTTTCTGGTAAATCCTCGTCTCACTCGTTGGCTTAGTTTCTTTTGAAGGAGTTTAGGGGGTGTCACTATAGCCATTTTCCTTGAGCTCTGTCAGCCTAGATTGTTTTCATATCCTTTTAGACAAAGATAGTAGCTGTCAAAGATTAGAACTTTCTTATTTTTGGACATTAAAGAAAATAATCTTTTTTGCATTGGCAAAGAGGTCAAACTTGTCGTCTAAAGTCTTTTCTAGTATTTTGTTTTATAATTTCATGTCTTCTTTTCTTCAAGAAATACTTTTAAAATTAATATTACTAAAATAATTACCAGGTTCAGTCTGTGAGTTATAATTGCCACAAATATAAGCAGAGTAAAAAATTTAAGTGATTTAGCTCATAAATATTTGGTAATCTGATGTTACACTCAGAGTATCTTCATGTCCCTGATATGACACTTCAGTTACTGTGTTCCTTACAAGTATTCTAGATTCCAGTTGCGTTTCTTGTTGCTCTTGTTTACTTATTTGAGAACAATCACTAGCAAAACTACCATTAAAGAAATATAATAAAGTTTTGATTGTACTGTATAGACTTAGAGAAATAGTGTGCATGATTAAATAAATGTTTTCATTTCCTTGTATTGATGCTACTGTAGCTATTAGAACAGTGAGAAAGTATAGCATTTTTATTAAATTGAATTTTTATTCAAATATTCACTAGGGAAGTGACTCTTTAGGGAGTGTTATATCTATGGTATGGCGGTTATGTTTTGAGAGGCATATTATGCTTTATCTTTTATATAAAATGCATTAAATTACAGATTTCACAAAGGGTAAGCAGCTTGTTTCTGGCTGCTGAAGTTAAATATATAATTCTCTTTGTGATTTTGACATTAAAAGGGAACTCTGATTCTCCTGATGGGTGAATTACTATATGTTTATCAAAAAGGTCACAGGTTAAGAATAGATTGAGAAACATGGTTTGAAAGTAGACCCAAGGAATGATTCTCAATTGATATAGAGTTTCCTTAGGTTCTGTAAATTCATGAAGTATTTGAATCAAATCATATCACATTGGATATGTGATTTACTTGTAGAGCAGTTTTAACCATATGTGATTAAAATAAAATTATTTTTATCTAGTTTGATACTGATTGTTTTGATTTCCAATTTTTTAAATGGATAAAAATTGCCTATTGTATCAGCTTGATTGAATTGCTTTTTATGCTTCAGTAATAACTTTAAAATAACCTGTGCAGAAACTTTAAAGTACTTTTGTTACTATAATTTAGCTTGGTAATTTAAAGTAAACAATAAAGATAATTCAAGAAATTCTGAATTTTTAGACCATTCAATTTATTTTATTTTTTTAAATTTTTATTTGTGTGTGTGTGTGTGTGTGTGTGTGAGAGAGAGAGAGGGGGGGGGTAGACAGGGACAGACAGGAAGGGAGATGAGAAGCATCAATTCTTTGTTGCAGCTCCTTGGTTGTTCATTGATTGTTTTCTCATAAGTGCCTTGATGCGGGGTGGGGGGAGGCTACAGCAGAGAGAGTGACCCCTTGTTCAAGCCATCAACCTTGTGCTTCATGCCTGCGATCTTTGGGCTCAAGCTAGTGACCCTGTGCTGGTGAGCCCACACTCAAGCCAGTGACCTCAGAGTTTCAAAGCTGGGTCTTCTGCATCCCAGTCTGATGCTCTATCCACTGCACCACCACCTGGTCAGGCTCAGTTGTTTTTCTAGACCAGCCTGACACTTGTAACAGTGAAATGTTTTAATACTTTTTGAGGATCTATTGTTGGACTGTTTCAGTTTATACTCATAATCAAGAATTGACTTGTTTTTGTATTTAAAGCTTATGAGCTTTTGGCATGAAGGGAATCGGTAATATTCAGGAAACAAAGTTTTTTTAAATGTCTCTGTCTCGAATGTAATACCCATTTTAATGTCAAAATCTTACAGAAAGTACACAGATGTAAAAACAAAATCACAAATAATATCTTTTATATATCAGTAAAGGTATCCGTTAGGTACTTATTATAAATTAATAATTGTGTATTGCCTTACATACCTCTGTGTATGTGGTCTCATCAGGTGAGTTCACAAAGTGAAGGTAACTAAATATCTTTTAATTTTGATATTTTGCACAACAGCAATTTAAGAACTACCAAGTACACAAAAATAGGAACTTCACTTAAAATTGTCCTTGATTTAAACTTTGTTTGATGTTTAAATCTGCTCTGTGGTATAGTTTCACTGCTTTAGGCAATAAAGAATTACCAGTTTTATATACTCAGGAAGTTCCATATGTTTTCACAACTGAGTAAATGTCTGTCCTGGAATTCAAAATTTTGTATGGATCATCTATTGTTTAATTTTAGCTCTTTAAGGAACTTTTAATGATTATCAATCTAAACTTTCTTTTAGATTAATGAAACACTCTTCGAAGTTATATTTACTTGTTAGTAATCCCAGGAAATGGCTGAAATGAGACTAGAATTTTAGAGAAAGGCAATGTTGATTGTTCTTTCCCTTCTAATACTGTTTACAATTATGTTTTTCCTATTCAATTATAATGAAGTTTCATGATTGCATTTTTCATTATTATAGTTTTATGTATAGATTTCTAGATAAATGGGTTGATTTTTAGAAGAAAGCTAAAAATAATTATGTGGAGAACGGCTAAAGCTTTTTTTAAAAATAAACTAAGGAGTCAAGAATAATACTTAGTTTTTATTATAGCAAGCTTACAGAAATAGTCAGTAGTTTGGTAGTTTTGACTGACATATTATTGCTAGTTATTATAATAATATTAATGTTTATTATTTTTCTTGGAATGTTTCAAATTAGACTCCCAAGTATCAGAGGATAAGTTTGGATGACTAACATATTTAGGAGTGTGAGAATATTTCGTAAAAATTACTTTATAGATTCGTTACCATGACCATATGAAAATTCCAGTCTGTTTCTATGTGTGCTTCTCTTTATCTCAATCCATGAGGCTTTTATAGGCATAGATTGGTAGCATGAATGATGCTAGAGTTACTGCCAGTCATTTAAGCCTATTGTCTGGTAATATGGTTTGAAATAAATAATATCTTTATCATTTTAACTTTCCTGCTCTCAGTTAAAATGACAAAGATGCTATTTATTTCTCACATGTTCATTAAATAAATTTGAGGAGTTGAGTTTAAATGAGTGATTATAGAGTAGATAATCATAAGATCAAAGGGAATAATGAGCTTCCTGATGAAATAGGAAATTAGAACAGTAGCCATTAGCTACTGTTTTCCTATCCTAGGGCAAAACACTAAAATGGAATAAAGTTTTATTGTCCCACAGGCAGCATGTGCCTTGTTCCTTAGTAGGTAGAGAAGCAGTAAATCATTTGTTTCCATTTTTCCATCTTACTCTGGTTTTTCTAAGTAAGGAATGGATTGTACATAATAAGTGATTGTGTCTTGAACAAATAGACATAATCCTGGCAGTAGAGAGATGGGCACAAGTGGAGGAGGTTCATAGGTGAGATGATAAGGCCTGAGCTTATAGAACAAATTAAAAACTTAATAAATGAATATTTTGAGAGTCTGCAAAGAACAATTGAGTTAAAATTGGAGTAACTGTTCAGAATAAAATGTAAATGTTCAGGTTACATGTGTGTATTTAAAACCTCTAGTAGTATGTTTTCCAACTACCGTAAGTATTTTTATGATTGGTATTTTTATTCTAATCTCTTAATTTTCCCCCTTAGGTGGTATCATGGAAAACTTGATAGAACTATGGCAGAAGAACGCCTCAGACAGGCAGGGAAGTCTGGCAGTTACCTTATAAGAGAGAGTGATCGGAGGCCAGGGTCCTTTGTACTTTCATTTCTTAGCCAGACAAATGTTGTCAACCATTTTAGGTAAGTCTTTATTCTTACCATAAGGCTGTATAATGTAGCTATTTTGCTTTAGTATTCATAAAAATATCTGCTTTAATAAAGGTGAATGACTCTGACATTTAAATAATGGAAAGCATGATCTGTTTTCAATGAAATGATTTAATCAGTGATTGAGAGTAGATGTTGAATGTTTACATTTTTGTTTAAAAAGATTACTATTATTGGGTATTACTGTGCTAATCCAAATATAATTACCACTTTTAAAGTATAAATTCTTTAAATTACAAGGAAACTAAGTGGTAAAGTGGAAATAACAGAGTAGTAACAGATAATATAGGAAACAGTTTTTAAGAGTAAAGGTATGTGCTTTTAATTTATTTTAGCTATACTTTTCTTAAACTCTTTGTAAATGTTCATTTCAATTAAATGAACATGTAGATTTTCAAGTACAGATATCGTCTGTGTGTATAAATATATTCACATATTTTATTTGATTTCAGTTTTATAGGCAAGATTGAAAAAAATCACCCAGTGCTTATAAGTTAACTGATAAAATGTTTATATACTCTTGATGTTTACATTTTAAAATAAGCTCTAAGAGTACTATTATACCACATGTAGAATGGAAATTATTATAATCTGTAAATATTTCAAGAGATCTATAAGCTGCTTTTAGCCAGAGAAAACTTATTAAAATTGCTATTCAGCCTTTGTATGGAAAGTGAGAAGTAACTGAGGATGAAGTCACAAATATTTTAATGAATTATGTAATAGAGGTTTATAAGTGTTATATGTACCCTGTATTTCATTTTAAATGCATACATACATATTTGTAGAAGAAATAACGTCAAGTAATTTAGCACATGGTGATGACATTAATAAGTGGTATGTTAATACAGGGGTGCCCATAAAAGAGTATATAAATAATAGATTTATAATTTCTTTATGGAACTTGGTCTTCAAAATTGTCTCTAAATATTTTTGTTATACTCTGTTTTTTCCTGTACAAATAGGATTATTGCTATGTGTGGAGATTACTACATTGGTGGAAGACGTTTTTCTTCTTTGTCAGACCTAATAGGTTATTACAGTCATGTTTCCTGTTTGCTTAAAGGAGAAAAATTGCTTTATCCAGTTGCACCACCCGAGGCAAGTAAAACTTGAATAAAATATTTTTCAAAACTTTTATTATTTTACTCTAGTAATTGGTTTAGCTCTTGTTCAGTTTCATGTGATGTTTATTTAATATAATTCAAGAGTGTCTGTTGTATTAAATTTTAATTCTGGTTGTATCAGAACAAAACTCATAAATAACTTCTTTAAAAAAGAAAAAGTTGTTTAAGTTACTTGATTTTTTTATAATACTATATGGTGATAGCCTAACAAATATTTGTGAATGAATGACGAGTAATAAGTGATTTCATGGTGCTAATGCTGAAGTTGCTGCAAGATTCTGACCTTCTATATTATCAGAGAAAGGTTAATTTATATGTTCATAGAGTTTATTTTAATATTAATGATTGTTCATATTACTGGATAAAGCATACTGGTTGTACCATTAATTTTTATAAAAACAACAAAAATAAACATTTAGGCTTTGAGTATTTGGAGCCTCAGAAAAAAACAGTTTGAATGATACTGTTTAGGTTTTATTGGGTCTCACCTAGTGTGGACATACTTGATTTAGCTTTGACATAAAGTTTATATATCTTCTGTAAATCACTTTTTATGGTTTTTAGCCAGTAGAAGATAGAAGGCGTGTTCGAGCCATCCTGCCTTATACGAAAGTACCAGACACCGATGAAATAAGGTATTTATAGCATGTTCTCATTTACTGACATTTGAAATAGGCAATTGAAAGACTTGGGTAATTTATTGCTCTTGGACCAGTAAGGTTTTGGAATTTGTGGAAATATGCAGCAAGGTAAAAAGTGCCTTAATATTGAGTCTAATATGCTTGTACTCCTAATTAGCTCTATTGGTTCAGATGGTCGATTTGGATCAGAGTGGCCACAGTGAAGGTGACAGGCGAAATAACATAGCTTCTATTAGACTATTTCTAACATAGTAAGGAGAATTCTGTTATATTCTATACTTTTAATTTTTATTACATGACATTTATGCCTGAACTGTAAATGCTTCTCAAATGATTAAGCTTCTGTTTAACATTATGGGTGAATAAATTTAAATATTACTAATGGTATAGAACTATAGACCATAGTAATTTTTTTGCTTTTATTTCTATATAATTTGATTTATATAACTTTACAGTTACATTATTGGTGTCTCTATAAGCTATTTAACTTTTAATAGAATTTTTTTTTTTTTTTTTACTGGTAAAATTTAAAGGCTACTTGAGTAATTACTGGTCCTGAATATAGAGTTTTTCATTGAAATCAACATCTGCATTTAAAATATTAGTTATAACTTTTGAGGAGTATTAAAATATTTATAGAAATATGGCATTTTAAAGATCAAAGATTCAGGTATCTGGAATCTCCAAATTGGAATTCCATTTTATATGAAATGTCCTCAAAATAACTTTTTAGTTCATATTGGCACACCTTTATTTGGGATTTAAGCTGGAAAAGTTAATAAAAGAAAGAACAGAAGAAAAGTATATAATAAAAAACAGCTGTAAACTACAAATTTAGGAATTTTGAATGATTTGTTAATTTACTCAAATTTATCCCCATGGGGGGTCATCTAGGACAATAGTTTTCAAAGTGTGATCCATGTGACCTGTGGATACTTGAGACTATTCAAAGGCTTTATGAAGTCAAAACTTTTGCCTGACCTGTGGTGGCGCAGTGGATAAAGTGTAGACCTGGGAACCCTGAGTAGCCGGTTCAAAAAACCCTGGGCTTGCCTGGTCAAGGCACATATGAGAGTTGATGCTTTCTGCACCTCTCCCTTCTCTCTCTCTCTCTCTCTCTCTGTCTCTCTAAAAAAAAACCCAAAAAACTGAATAAAGTTAAAAAAAAATAAAATATTTAAAAAAACAAACAACTTTTTTCATAACAATACTCAGACATCATTTGCCTTTTTGACTGTGACGTTACTCGATGGGACCAAAGCAGTGAACAGTAAAACTGCTGGCGCTGCAGCTAGCACAAATCAAAATAGTGGCACCAAACTACCGTGTCCTTCACTGCCATACTTTTGTAATTAAACAAAAAGAGCCAGTTTCAGATTGTTCTTGATGAGACAGTAAAAAATACTTATTTTAATAAATCCCAGCCCTTGGCTATGACTCTCTTTAATATTCTATGTGATGAAATGGGAAGCATTCATAAAGCACCTCTGCTGTGTACTGAAGTTCAGTGTCTTAAAAAAAGGATTGAGCTCAGAGCTGAACTAGCTACTTCTTTTGTGCACTACATTTTTACTTAAGAGAATGACTGACAGGCAAACGGTGGATATTCAGACTCTAGTATTTGACTTTTTTGTTTTTTAAAGAACAAAGTGAATCTATTACTTACGGGAAATAATTGGCAATATTTATTGCCAATGACAAAATTTGAGCTTTCAAGCAAAAATTAGAATTTTGTAAACCCTAGTATCTGCCATCAGGAGTTTGGCAGTGTTCTAAACACTTAATGACTTCTTGATGAGAATTGTGGTAGTATTAAAGAATGTGATGTTTTGATAATGTACAATGTGTTTACATCTGGAACATCTGCATAGTTCAGTAAACCAGTATTTTCTAAATGATCAATGCACGATATAACAAATTTATGCACAGGTATAAATCCATTTGAAGTATGAGATAGACAAATAGTTGTCATTGAAATAGGTAGAGAGAGTTCATTGGTACACAGTTTTATATTCTACATTGCAACTTAACTTTCAAGAAAATACCACTTGTTGAGTTTTTGTCATATCATATATAATTATTTGAAAGGCTATTAAAATATTCATCACTTTCACAACTACATATTAATAGGAATCCAGATATTCTTCATGTACTTTAAATAAAATATCACATTGCAGTGGCTTAAATGAAGGAACAGACACAAGCCATCAGTTGCAGTTAAGCCACACCTTGAGATTTGCAAAATGTAAAACAAGAATATTTTCACAAAACTTGTTAAAGTTATAATTATTTTTTATATTCTTTGTTACCATGTAATTTTGAGGTATATTATTTTAAAAGAATCAGTGTGTATTTTTAAATATTTCTATTTTAAATATGGTAAATATCAGCAGATATAATCCATATAAATGAAAACCTTTTTAAGGTATTAGTTTTTGGTTTTTTTTTGTATTTTTATGAAGCTGGAAATGGGGAGGCAGTCAGACAGACTCCCGCATGCGCCCGACCGAGATCCACCTGGCACACCCACCAGGGGGCTATGCCCTGTCCATCTGGGGCATTGTTCTATGGCAACCAGAGCCATTCTAGCGCCTGAGGCAGAGGCCGTGGAGCCATCCTCAGCGCCTGGGCCAGCTTTGCTCCAATGGAGCCTTGGCTGCAGGAGGGGAAGAGAGAGACAGAAAGGAAGGAGAGGGGGAGGGGTGGAGAAGTAGATGGGCACCTCTCCTGTGTGCCCTGGCCGGGAATCAAATCTGGGACTCCTGCACGCCAGGCCGACGCTCTACTACTGAGCCAACCGGCCAGGGCCTTAAGGTATCAGTTTTTAAGAAGGTAAAGGGTTGCTGAGAAACCTCCCCCAAACTGAGAACAACTGATGTAGGAAAATGAAAATTTGAATTGTATACATTTTAATTCTACGATATAAATATGTATAAGTTATGAGTCTTTAAAATTTGGATATACCTGTGAAGTTTTTTACGTAAAAACATCTGAAGATTGATGAGATTAAGCAAAGCACTTTAACCTCTTTTGGTTGGTAAAAAATGAAAAATAATATGGAATGAATGTTATGATTTGTGCTTGTAAGATTTTTATTTTTTTTGTTTTTGCTGCTAGTGATACAGAAATAATAACAGAAGTAAAAAAAAAAAAGATTCTTATGACTGCTTTCAACCAATAAATGATACGTGTCACTTCTCATTTCCCTTTTATTTCTTGTTCACATGTACTTCCTTTTTAATCATTCATAAGTATTTCCTTGGATATATTAATTAATGTGGTTGGTTCTAGAAAGGAATAATTTACTTGGTTAAGTGGTAATATCTGCTACTATTCAGCTAGTAAAATATTGGTTACTATTAACAAGGATTGTAGAAATCAAGATAGAATGTACCCAATCTCCCAACCCCACCAAAGGGCTTAAGCAGAGAAAATACTTCTATGTATGAGACACACGCTCACATACACATACACAATACATAGACACAGACAATAGTATGGTGACAGCCAGAGGGAAAGGGGGTGGTGGGAGGTGGAAGTGGGGAAAGAGTAAATAAATGGATGCTAAAGATTTTAATTTAGGTGATATGCATACTATGAAGTGTGCAGAAAATAAAATAAAAGTAAGCTATTAAAAAACTGAATGCAATATTCTTTTTTTATTCAAATAGAGTACATTGAAACTGGTGTCTGCAGGTTTTCTGTTTTTGAATTTGTCCAAGAAACTAAAGCTTCAGGTAGTCTAGCAAAAGTTTTTTAGACTGACCTAATAGAACTTCAGTTTGTGAATATTAAGAGTGAAAGAAAAATTGATAAATATATGACAGCTATGGGTTTTGATATAGGGTCAGTCTTGAAACCTTAAGCCTTCAGAGGCATTTGTTCAAGACTAAAAAAAAAAGTTCAAGGAATTACTGATGGTTTTATATTGATGACATACATCAACAACATACTCCTCCTGTGATTGTGTGGAGATTGAAAACATCTGGATTCCAGTGGAAAGAAACTAGGTAATGTATGTATCACTCTACTTAGAAATTGATAAAAAATAAGCAGGTGTTCTCATAATACTATATGTCCTTTGGTAACACTTTTAGAGAAAGAATGCTGTGCTTGTTGGGTCATAGATGTCTGAATGAATTAAATAGAAACGATTTTAAAAATAGAAATAGAAATGTTTTTAATGAGAAAAATGTTAATTCTTGTAAGCATCTTCAAGACAGGCTAATTATGCTTATTTAAAATAAACTTTTTCTAAAGGAAGTATATCCTTATTAAAGTAAGTATATGTGTAATGAATTATTTATTTTATGTATATAATTTTATATTTAACTTATCTTGAAGACAGTAATAACATTGAAATTGAAATTTTCAAGATAAGCTTTCTTGGAGTTATATACCCCAAATACACATGTAATTATTGTTTACAAAAATTCTAATTTGAATCTAACAATAACCCAGGCATATAGATAGTGCAGGCACCTTCATTAAATTCATTTTACCTGTGAGGAAATTAAGATTCATATTTGTAATTGTGAAAAGTTTTACATGTAGATAATGCCAGAAATGTGGTATGGTACACAATTACTCAAATGTCCATGTTTAAATTTTTTTTTTTTTATGACAGAGACAGACAAAGGGAGGGACAGATGAGGACAGACAGACAGGAAGGGAGAGAGATGAGAAGCATCAATATTTCGTTGCAGCTCCTTAGTTGTTCATTGATTGCTTTCTCATATGTGCCTTGACCAGCGGGCTATAGTAGAGGGAGTGATCCCTTGCTCAAGCCAGTGACCTTGGGCTCAAGCCAGCAACCATGGGGTCATGTCTACGATTCTGTGTTCAAGCTGGGCCCACGATCAAGCCAGTGAGCCTGCACTCAAGCCGGCGGCTTCGGGGTTTCCAACCTGGGTCCTCTATGTCTGACTCTCTGTCCACTGGGCCACCACCTGGTCAGGCCATGTTTAAAAATTTTAATTTCAGTAACTTTATAATTGCTATTTTCAGTTTCTTAAAAGGAGATATGTTCATTGTTCATAACGAATTAGAAGATGGATGGATGTGGGTTACGAATCTAAGAACAGATGAACAGGGCCTTATTGTTGAAGACCTGGTAGAGGAGGTGGTAAGTTTTGTTCTGTTCTTTCAAAATTTGCAATTTTTTTGTAAAATTGTGTAATTTGTCTGTAATCAAGCAAATTATCTATGCATACATTTTTATTTATGAAAAACCTGAATTCACAAGTACAAGGACTTATTATTAAAATGTATCAGTAATTGCTATTTATGGTAAAAAAAAATAACCAAATTCGCATGTTTTAATCTGTATTTGCCAATTTTCAGAAGGTTTTTATGAGTTTCTTAGAATTGAAAATGTATTAATATTTGTGCTTATTTGTGTTTCTTTTTGTCTTGATCTCCCCCATAAATGTTATGTCAATGATCATTAAATCTCAAATTCTTTATCTCTCAAATATATGCATAATTTTCTAATAACCTTGGAAAAACTCAGTTATGTTACAAATATATTACCCATGGTTCTACATTTTAAATATTCCACTTATTTTTATTGTTATCACATAATACATTATTAACAACAGTATAAATAATCATGTTTTTAAATTTTTAGATAGGTCATCATTTGCATTTCAGGAATATACTCAGACATCACTGAAACATAGCAAATGTTATTTTACAAATTTGGGATTTAACCTTTCCTTTTGGATTTGTCCAGTGAAAAGGATTGGATTTTTATTATCTTTTAAAACCCTCAGAGCTACTGTTTTTAAATGATACCATGAATTTAGATATAAGCTCTGAAACCCGTGTCCCAGGAAGACAGCAGTGGAAAATTCTTGCTATTAGTTTTCTCTTCTGCCTATTCTGGCAGCCAGATCTTGATATGGAGAAGTAAAACATCTGAGGAAAAATAGAAGGAGTTAAGGGAATGGTATTATACAGTCCATAGTCATAGTCACATAGTTACAGTAGGAAAGCTGGGATTAGAATTCTTACTGTATTCTATAGTAGGAGAGATATTCCATATAGGCGAGAATGTTCAAACTGAGGACACTTACTCTATATATTTTACTACAAAATTTCTTAGTTAAAACTTTATGTTGGATTTTCTTCTCCCTACTCTAATATCCCTCCCCCCATTATTCTGATTTTTTTTCTTTTTTTTCTTTTTTTCTTTTTTTGTATTTTTCCGAAGCTGGAAATGGGGAGAGACAGTCATACAGACTCCCGCATGCGCCCGACCAGGATCCACCCAGCACGCCCACCAGGGGACGAGGCTCTGCCCACCAGGGGGCGATGCTCTTCCCCTCCGGGGCGTCGCTCTGCTGCGACCAGAGCCACTGTAGCGCCTGGGGCAGAGGCCAAGGAGCCATCCCCAGCGCCCGGGCCATCTTTGCTCCAATGGAGCCTTGGCTGCAGGAGGGGAAGAGAGAGACAGAGAGGAAGGAGGGGGGAGGGAGTGGAGAAGCAAATGGGCGCTTCTCCTATGTGCCCTGGCCGGGAATCGAACCTGGGACCTCTACACGCCAGGCCGACGCTCTACCGCTGAGCCAACCGGCCAGGGCCTATTCTGATTATTTAAAGGAATTATATTATAGTTGAACTTTTCTTGAGCTGTTGGAATTCTGGGTCAAATTTAACAAGATAAACTTTAATAAGGATAAGTGAAAATTATCCATGAGTATAGAAAGAAAATTGCTCCTTATAAGATAAGGAGAGGTGATCTAATGCCATTACAAGGAAAGAAAAGAAAAAGTTAATAACTCAGTATGAGTCAACAATGTGACGTGGCTGCTAAGAATGAATATATTATTACCTAGAATTAATAGTAGCCTAGTTTCAAGTTGGAGTTATAAACAATTTTTACTCCAATATTCAGAATAATTTTTCATAATGATACTCATTGGAACACAGTGATTCTTTGTAGATCAAAAAGCCATTGGAGATTGTCTAGATTTCAGGCATTCAGTTGATGGTTGGATTTAAGGAATTTCCCATTCTGAAATTCTAATTACTGTTCTCCAAGCACATTTAGACTTTTTATATCTTAGCTCTAGAATGTAAGCCTCTGAGTTTTGTGTCTGATTCAGTGATGTATCCCATTTCCTGGAATAGTGTCTGACATTAGTAGGCATTTAGTAGGTAAATGTTTATTGTTTGAATGATTGTCTCTATACCTATTCTTTTCCCTCTTCCTCGACATTCCTGCCCTGCTAGACTGCCTTATAAAATTAATCTTTATCCATTCAATTTAGGTGTTGCCTTTTCTTTCATAGATTTTTTATTTATTTCTAGGTTTAGGCTAACTTGTTTTCTCATGTGTCAATAGCACCTTACTTTTATATTCCATTACATTGTAAAAAATTGATTGTGTAAACCTCTTCTGTAGAGATTAACTCCTTATGGACAATGATAATCTAATTTGTTATGTAATGATTTTTAGCATACAGCTTTGTATATAATAGGCATTCAGTGAGTGATTTTAATTTAGTTAGGTATTCAAAAAATTTTTTTTAATTTATTGATTTTAGAAAGAGAGAGGAAGGGCTTGATAGAGAGACATCAGTTTGTTTTTCCACTTATCTATGCATTCATTGGTTGATTCTTGTATGTGACCTGACTGGGGATCGAACCCACAACCTTGGCGTATCAGGATGATGCCCTCTCTAACTGAATTACCTGGCCAGGGCTGGTTAGATGTTTAGTAAGTAAGAAACAAATTGAGAGAAGTAAATCCATGTACAGTTAGACCATTTTTCTACTCTATTATTATTTAATGAAAACTCAGTGCCAGATACTGTGCTTGGTACTAGGACTACAGTTTAACACAGGGGTCCCCAAACTACGGCCTGCGGGCCACATGCGGCCCCCTGAGGCCATTTATCCGGCCCCCACCACACTTCCGGAAGGGGCACCTCTTTCATTGGTGGTCAGTGAGAGGAGCATAGTTCCCATTGAAATACTGGTCAGTTTGTTGATTTAAATTTACTTGTTCTTTATTTTAAATGTTATATTTGTTCCTGTTTTGTTTTTTTACTTTAAAATAAGATATGTGCAGTGTGCATAGGGATTTGTTCATAGTTTTTTTTATAGTCCGGCCCTCCACTGGTCTGAGGGACAGTGAACTGGCCCCTGTGTAAAAAGTTTGGGGACCCCTGGTTTAACATATACAAGGTGGGGAAATAGTAGGTTTACAGTTATTCATGTGAAAAATAATACAATAATTAACTGTGTTTTGTGCACTCACAACAGTAAACCTGTTTTTTCTCCACCCTGTTTATTCAGTGAAAATTATATGCCCACTCTTGTGTTCGTGATTGTATTGGTGATGAGTGTTAACAGAAGCGCTAACAGTTTAAGATGCTTATATCAGTATAATAGAGTAACACTGGTGTATATTAAATATGTGATAGGATTGTCAAGTAGAGTAAGGTAAAGTTCAAAGATGATGAAAAAAGAATGTTCTTCCTATTCAAAGTAAAAGTTTGTATTTACATTTTAGGGATTCATTGTTTTAGAAGATGGTATTTGAGATAGATCCAGCCTAGATGGTTTAGATTTTAACTAACAGGAAGCAGGGAGTGGAAAGGACGTTGTAGGTAATAAAGAACAAGCAACAGTATTGGGAGAATATAGATTAGCAAAATAGGTAGTTATGTGTGACAATGATATAGATACCTAAAGAGAACTGATAGTGTGAGACTAGAAACATAGACTTGATTTGGTTGTAAACTGAGGAATTTGTAGGCAGTTAGAGGGATAATACGGGTTTAATTTTTAAAAGTGGTTTTTATTTGTTTTGCTGTTTCTTAAGTTCAGGCAAATTGATAAATTCATTGTGGTGGAGTTGGGCACAGAGATAATTACTTGTTGGGCTGCTAAATAGTTTAATAAAAGGGAGGAAAAGGGCCTGAATTAGAATAATCACAGTAAGAGAGTAAGGAAAGAGTTTTAGGAAGATAATTCTGGAATAGAAACATCTTTTCATATATCTATAAATTGATATAAAGGGCAAGGTAGAGATGTTTGAAGGTATAATTTTTATTTTTAATAAAAATAGATTAATAGTTAATTATATAAAATACTATCTTAATGTCTTCCCTTTTAGGGCCGGGAAGAAGATCCACATGAAGGCAAAATGTGAGTTTGAGTTAATTATTAAAAGGAAAAAAATATTATAAGCCTACTAATTAGATAACTTCAGCCAAAAAATATTTTGAAAGAAAATGGATACTTTTGGAGTTGACTTAAATTTAATTTGGCTCAGAAACTGCTGTTTAAATATTTTCTTAAGGACCTAGTGATAAAATCTTATTTTTAAATAATGAAGGTGGCTTCTACCTATATAGAACTTTTATATGACCAAACTATTCAAAATTCCTCACATTTTAATTTTCTTATTGACTTATAAATAGCATTTTTGGTTTTTGTCACAGGGCTTTTATGCATTTTATGGTTTAGGTATTTGGGGGAACAGAGAACTTTTCTTCAAGATCATGGTTCTTTACCATATTAATAAGATTCCACAAGGACTCTCTGTCCATAATTTTTTAAAGCAGATTTTAAGTATCTTGGAAGGTCTAATTCAAAGACCAGGTATTATTATTACCCCTGCTACTTGCCACATTCATCTTTTATATTCCGGAAGTTATTAGCTGTAACCAGTAACCTTTTAATGGGAAATCATTCCATGTGCTGTTTCACCTTTGCTTTAATTTTATTACTGTCCTTGAAGATCTTAACCCTAATCCCAATTCTATTTGACTCATTTTAATGGACTATTTTATCTTCAAATATCTTTTCAGTGGAACATTTTTTCTTGCTGTTCTGTCAGCATTAATGGATGGAATTTAAGGCTTACCTCTCAAATGTTTGCTTATTTGGTTCTGATCTTTAGAAAAAAACATTAAACTGAACAGTCCTCTTAAAGTAATTTTATTTAGTTCCCCACCCTTCTTTAAGTGGAACATATGAGATATTTTTCTGAATTCATTTTCTCTATCATTCAGTGTAGCTGCAAAATAAGCTCCATCAGTGAGACTGCATTAGTTTGAACTTTCCCCACTACTTCTATCAGGAGTTACAAATTCTAGTTAATGTCTGGTGGTACATACAGATAATGGAAGCAAATAAAATGGGTCAGGTGTATATGTTCCCATTTTTCTCAAATTACAATAATCTTCATCTTTCTTCTTTTCTCTGTTGATAGAGATTAAGGTCATGGAACTACCAGTATTTCTCTACCAAAAGAAAAGAACACTGTCATTCTACATTAGGGAAGACTGGGATGTCAAAATTAGAAAGTATTTGCCTGCAGTATGGTGACTACTCTAACTGATATGTGCAAGAATGGGCATCTAGTGTTGTGTGAAATCCTCTTGTATTTCCAGAGCTGCTGGAAAGCTATATTATTATCCCTATTAAAACTAATACCATATATTTATTTGAAAGACGAAAACATGTCAAATGCTAGTAAAATGTCCAATGCCATTTATTTAAAGCTATATTCAGTTTTCTCTTAGCATGAAATATTAATCCCACTGTCACCTGGAAATTTTTTTAATTTACTACCGTTGTGATTATTGATTGTTTAACATCATTTTCTACTCATTAGGTATTTAGTGTAAGCTAAATCTACATTGTTGATTTATGTATTTGTCAGTTTCTAATTTCTTAAGGTGGAGACTGGCAGTGAGGCATCCTCAGTAATGTTCATTATTGCCTTTGAGATTAAATAAGCAGTATAACTTTCACTGTGGTTTATTCAGCTCCCTGTTTCTATGATATAGGTGCCAAGTCCTCATAATTTTATCTTTTAAAACACTTCATAAACCTGTGCCTTCTTCTCAATCTTAAACAACTGTATTCTAGTTCAGGTCCATTATATCTCTCACCAGCACTTGATGTAGCAGCAACCTCTAAGTTGGTCTTCCTTAATGCTTTAGTCTGCAGATCCTTTCTTCAGTGGCCAGAATCTTCCACCTAAAACACATACCTAACTGTATCGCTTTTTCACTTAGAATTTTAATTGGTTCTCTACCATCTTTACCTTAGTTGAGCCTAAAGGGATCCTCTGATCTAACTCTTGTGTCCTTTCCTACTCCTATTGCTTGTCACTTCTGGTATTATACTCTTCAGCTTGTGGATTGCAGATGCATAATATGTTTTTTATTCTTTCTTCAAGCTACTTCCTAGGCCCGAAATTCCCTCCGTTGTTTTTGGTCAATTCCTGTTCTTATTTAAAGGCTTAACTCATTTTTCACTCTTCCCAAGAAGTCTTCCTTTACCTTCTCCAGTCACAGAATCGGTGCCCTTCTCTGTCAGTCTAACAGTGTCTGCAGCACACAGCTCTCGCTGGGCCTTATATATTTTCTATATTATTTTTATAATTATACTGTATTTCTGTCCCTTTTTCTTACCAGTATGTGGTAAGAAAAACAGATTCTTTTAAAAAAACAGATTCATCTTTCTATATTTGGTGCAGCCCATGTGCTTGAAATACATACATGTTACATAATAAATGTATGAATGAAGAAACTCAAATCTAATCCTTCCAGAAAACAACATTGCCAATTTGTTCTCTAAACTCCATTTGTTTTCTACCCTCCTTTGAATTTCTTTTCGTTTTTTCTAGCTATAAAAATATAGGATTGGCCTTTGCATTTGCTCTGAGAACCTCAGGAATCTGAATTAGTGAGTTAATGTTTGGCATAGAGTTAAAGAGAGAATTTTAAAAGTTTAACACTTCATTCATTCACATTTTATGTGAAAGGTAAACATTTAGTTACATTTTAATACTTTGATCAGTAATAGTATGGATAGTTTAAACACGTGAACAGTCTCTAAACCTGTAACATTGGGTTTTAGAGCTCTTAACCTCTTTCAGTCTGGTAGTATTTTTACTTTCCAACTTAGTTTTTAAGCCACTATTAAAAACATTTGTAGACCCTAACAATGTATGACAAAGTAGTAGAGTTGATGTGGAATTGTCAGCTTGGGATTGAGTGTTAATCAGCAAATAGATAACAGTACTTCAAGTAAATAAGAGATTTCAAGCAATTCATTTACTAGCAGAAATTTTATACCAGATATGTCATTTTATTTTAAATAAAATTCAGTTAGTGACTATGCTATGGTTGACTATAATGACATTTATGATAACTTCTAAAGGCTTATTTTAAGTATACAGAATATAAAGTGTTCTAGCAATCTAATTTGCTAGGTTATTAGCCCAAATAGAATTAGGAATACTAAGTCATTCTTTTTCAGTTCTTGATAGTGGAATTTATTCTTTCTCATCTTAATTTTTCAGATTTTTCAATAAAGTATGAATCAGATTTGTTGGTTTTATTTGAAGAGAGAACTTACCATATGGAAATTCACTTTGAGAGAATAAGAGAATTTATTCCCTTTTTTGCCCTGGATAATTCTGTAGTGGCCTCGACCTGTACCACTTTTCCCTCCCAATAGGAAGAAAAGAGAAAGCTATCTATGATGTAAGGGTGTAGCAGTTTGTCATTATCAGAATTAAAATCATGGCTGTTATTGTATTGGTAATTAATATGGAAATTGTAGTTCATACTAGATAGCCTCTAATTTTTCTTGTTGAAATTATGCATATTTATAAAGTATAGTAACATAGAAAAAGGAGTAATTGATCAATTGTGTTGCATTTATTTTATTATGTCAGCTTGAATCACTTTTTTTGTTTAGTTTTGATTGTATAACAGCCAAAAAGATTTTTGATTTACATATTTAATTTGTTCTTTTTTTAAGATGGTTCCATGGGAAAATTTCCAAACAAGAAGCTTATAATTTACTAATGACAGGTACTTGTATATTCACTTACCTTTTCTGATATCTGTTTAAAAAGAATAAAAAAAACAAACCAACTATTTTTTATGTATTTTGCCTATAACATTCACTTGATATTTATGCACATTGTAAAATTTCTTACCCAGCACTGAAAAACTGGTGTTTGTATTTTTTGGTGTGTTTAGTTGAAAACATGCATGCAGTATAATGTTCAGTGGAATGGGTGTTCCTTCTGCCCTAGTCCCCTGTCCTCTTCCCCAGAAGCAGTATCAGATGAGAGGTTTTTCCCCTGAAGTTTTCTGTGTCTCCTTCACCCCTAACTACATCAGTATACATACCATTCCACACATACTCATAGGAACATGCAACATGTTAGGATATATTTTGGGAGATCATTTCATATCTGCATATATAAATTTTCATTCTTTTAATGACTATGAGCCCATGAGCTTTCCATTGTATTAAAACCAGAATTTACAATCAGTCTCTAATAGAGGAATATTATGTGGTTTTCTTTTTTTCTTTGCTGTTCAGCTGCAGCAAATGTTATTGCATTTATCTTTGTGCACTTAGAGAATTATATAATTGGGCCTTATTTAAAATATATCATTTGAACATTTCCCAACTGTTGTTATAGAGATATACAAAGTAAAAATTGATTTGTATTCTGAATTTATATTTAAAACAAAAGCCATCATATCATCATTCTAACTAAACAGTTAAGACTGAATTAACTTACCAAGTATTTCTTCAGTAGACCATACCATATTAGGATCTGAGACAAGTTTACATGTAATCTATAATTTAGAAGTCTTAGTTCTTTAAAAACAACTACAGTTCCAATAGTTTCTATAGTAAATAAACTACTGATTGTTAAGGATGTGGCATATTTAGCCTGTATTCCCTAACTGTGCTTAGATTGTTTTTTCAAGGTTGACAAGTATAGACATTATTAACCAGAAGTCACTGCTGTAAACTTCTGCCTTGTATTTTTATATAATAAAGACAAGCAATATCATGAGTGGTTGTGACTCATAAACCAGAAAAAAATTTTAAATGTCTTGAAATTATCTTTATTATAAAACAATTTTATGGTGAAAATTAGCATATGTTTATGACTTTTGAAGGTACTTTTGTAATTATAGTACTTAACACTTCTTTTTCATTTGATAATTAGGTAATAAAACTAACAGCTTAATTTTTACAGTTGGCCAAGTCTGCAGTTTCCTTGTGAGGCCCTCAGATAATACTCCTGGTGACTATTCACTTTATTTTCGGACTAGTGAAAATATTCAGCGATTTAAAATATGTCCAACACCGAACAATCAGTTTATGATGGGAGGCCGATATTATAACAGGTAAATTATGAGAAATCTTTAGTTATCTCTTACTTTTGGCAAAAGTAGTTGAAATGTCAGTAAATAATTATTATATTAGATTCAGAATTAAAGTTTGAAATTAAAATTTAAAGTTAAAAGACCTTTAATAACTTAGTAGTAATGTCCAAGAATTCTTTAGACATTTTCCAACATGAATATAAGTTAATAATTTGTTTTCTTCAAACAATTTATATAATTTTATGTACTCACAACTATAAACCTACTTTTGCCTCACCCTGTATCCATTCCAGCTATTCTGTCCATAGGAAGAACTATGAAAAAAATGAAGTATGTCCACTTGTCTATATCTGTATTTCAATTATTGAATCAGTAGGAAGAACATGAATAAAATCAAGTGGGAGATTAATAGACTCGTTTCCTAGAGGGAATCTCTAAAATACCCATTCTTTTAATGTATTAAAGGAATGTTTAAAATTTTAGGATTTAAATATTCAAGATAATAGAATGGCCTACTGATTATAGAGAAACACAGTTTTTATTTTTTAAAAACTCATGTCATGCTAAACTTTGTGTTAAAATATTTGTCAATTGGTTTTGGTTTTGCTTATATTTCCCAAATATTAAGAATATTTTATATCACTTTTTATCAAAATAATCAGTAAGCCATTCCTGCTGTAGCAGCAATCATACATGTAAGATTTGCTCTTGGTCTTTTTTTAAAATTTATGTTTTATGACCAAACTCTCTATTATTATTATTATTTATATAATAAATTTCTTAAGTATACCTGAACTCACTACTTGCTAATAAATGCCATTTCTGTCACTTCTTCCTTTCATTCTGAGAAATACTCTTATTAAAAATTTTAAATGTAGACTTTTAATTCCTTTCTTATGTAACAGTACTCTTAAGTATGTGTATGGAAAAGTTGAGTCTCTGATTAAGGTATTCTGATTGTAAACCAATATTGAGAAATATCTCTGTTTTTCTAAAATAATATAACTATTATGATCATATATCTTATTAATGTATTCTGGTTATATGCTTTGAAAAAACTGATGAATAGATAATCTTTGCTAACAGGGTATTCCTGTATTTTCAAGATTCGCATTTTTTATGAGACAATTTATGTTAATATAAATATTCATTTTTATTTTAAACAGCATAGGGGACATCATAGATCACTATCGGAAAGAACAAATTGTTGAGGGTTATTATCTTAAGGAACCTGTACCATTGCAGGTCAGTGTTGTTTTTTTTCCTTTTGCAATAATTAGCATTTTATTTCAAAATGCATTTTTGGTAGTATGTTTATATGTACATACTCATGCGTTTAAAATTAGTTAAAATTAAAACCTGTGGGTTATTTAAATTCTTTCAGAAAATAAATAGTAAGAGAATCTCTTAGTTTTTGTTTACATATTGGTTCTAGATAATTAGGAAGTCCTTATGGTTTTTGAGAATGGAAGCATTGGTGGGGGCAGAAGCTGAGTTGCACTGGGTTAAGGAGTTAGTTTATTGAAAGCTAAATAGTATAGACAGCTAGGAGAAATCACAGCTAGGTATATCTAGGTGAGCTTGGAAACTAAAGAAACAAACAAAAAAAATAAGATAGCTAGAAGCAAATGTAAGATCCAGAGTGAATAAACTTTTTCTTTGTTTATTTGTGTAGGTTTATGGTAAGAGAGATCTGCGCATGTCTGTATACTCTGGGTAAAGACAGTTATACAAAGAAGAGTGACATTGGTGATTGAGGGATGGGTAGTGGCCATGACTGATATACTAGTTCCTAGAAAAGGCAGAGTGACTAAAATCCAGAACATGAGAGGAAAACCGGCCTTGAACAAGTGAGCCTGTTGAATATTAGTTGCTTAATGCATAGGGAGATTAATTAGCCTCTGTTTCCTTCTTATAATGCTTTCTGAAGTTTGTGGGTAAAGGTTGTAGTAGAAGTTAAAAAAGGGTGTAGCCACATGCTACTTAGTAGTGGGGATGCATTTTGAGAAAGCGTTGTTAGGTGATAGGGTCTTTTCGCCATCATCCTAGAGTATATTTACACAAACCTCGATGGTGTAGCCTACTATTCACTTAGGCCATATAGTACAGTCTGTTGCTCCTAGGCTACAAACCTGTACAGCATGCTACTGTACATGTTACTGTACAAACCACATGAGATTAAATCAAGCACAAGCGAAATGATAGAGTCAAGAGGTGTAGTAAACATGAGATGTATGAGATTTTTGAAGGCATAGCACAGCATAGTGTGTTATAGTAAATTTTTTTTTGTAAGTAGAGTCTAAAATAAAAATACAGTAAATACATAAATCAGTAACAGCCATTTATTATCAAGTATTGTGTACTGTACATAATTCTATGTGCTGAGACTTATATGACTGACAGTACAGTAGGTTTGTTTACAAGTATCATTGCAAACACGTGGTTGAGTATTACACTGTCACATTATGACAGCTACAACATCTATGGTGTGACTAGACGATAGGAATTTTTCAGCTCCATTGTTGTCTTCTGGCTCTACCATCATATATGTGATCCATTGTTGACCAAATGGTCATTAGGCGATGCTCAGCTGTACTTGAAGAGAGTGATTTATGATTTTTCTCTGTGGAAAATAAAGGGACATAAAGAAGGAATGTGAGAGGTTTTGCATATGCAGCTAAACTTGTCCAGTGCTTTGTAGTGTCTCTAACTTCCTTTTTTCTCTTCCTAACAAGCTAGTTTGAGATGGCTATACCTAATACTCATTGCAGTTGCTGAGGGGGAAATGATCCTAATGCTTAATACAAATTCAAGAACTATAATCATAATCTTGTCACATTTTAATATAGGTGGGCAAAAGTAGGTTTACCGTTGTCTTATGGAAAATGACACAACTATTAATAACATGATGGTACAACAATAAACTATGCTTTTGTACTCACAGCTGTAAACCTACTTTTGCCCACCTGTATGTCTTGGTTCATTTCCTCATGCTTTTCTGGTGGAATGTAAGGTCCACAAGAGCAGGAGTTTTGTGTTGTATTCTCAGTGCCTAGAATGGTAACAGTATCTGGCATTAGATATTCAATCATATTCATTTAGTGAATGAATGTCTGCTCTAGCAGAAAGTACCCACTTCACCCTCTGTATTATCACTAATGTCTCTGATCTCATGGTGCTTGTTGCTATTTCCATGTCACTCTCTTCCTCTCTGCCTATATTAGCTGCTAGTTTAAGGTCCATCTGAAGTTTTACTTCCTCCTTGATATCTTAAATAACTCATCAGCTTTACTGGACCACTGTTGTTGGCAGTTCTGGCAGACCTTGACTATTCACTATTCTAATTACTGCATATGTAAAACTAATTTTTTTTTTTTTCTTAAACCACATAGTGTTGTCTAGGCTTTCTAGAAATCATTGCTCAGGATCTTTTTTATTAGGGGTCAGAGATCCGTTTACCTCCAAATGACAGATCCTGTGACTCATTCCCATTGCTATACCCTTAATTCTGATTCATATTGGCTGCCTGAGTTAATGATGCTTTAAATTTGTTTCATAAGTTCACAAAATTTATTGGTCTACAAATTGTCATACATTTTTTTTCCATCATGAATTTGTGCTTAGAATTTTCTAATTCTTAAAATTAGGAAAATAATGGTGTGACAGTTAATAGCAAGTGACATCTAATAAACTTTTTGTACTTAAGTTATAAGGTTGTTTTAAAAATTATTTCAAAATGCAGTGTGATTCACTCTTGTTACAATTTCATACATGAACAAACTTTAAATTGTTGTTACAAGTGTAAGTGCCTTGAATGTATTAAATACTTCAGAAATAAGATGCTGATTACAAAGCAATTTGTTTACTACATAAAAACCATTACGTGCTGTTTGAAGTATATTAGTTCAGGTCTGGAGTAAAAGTAAATTACAGTAGACTCATGCCTACCCTTCCCGGCAAGACTCTCATAGAGATACAAAGACTAGTAATACCCTTTTATTAGTGGAAAAACTGGTTAGCTAGAAAGTCAGTTCACTTTCCATGAGGTGAGCCTACAAACCCCGACTCAGGAAAGAGCTGTAACAAAAAGAGCATAGGCCTAGCTTGGTCTGCGGGCTTTGCGGAACTGACACTTCTGAGACAGACATTAGAAAAAAGAAGCAGTCTTTTGAGACAGTTCATCCCACAATAAAAGTAACAGTTCTCAAGCATTATATGTTTTAGGCACTGTTTTTTAAAAGAATTAATTAAAAGTATTTAAATTTTTTAATGAGTTGATAAGTTGATACTATAATTATACCTTTTTTATAGATAGGGAAATTTACCTGAGAGGCTAAGTAAATTATTTAAACCGGCGGTTCTCAACCTGTGGGTCGTGACCCCGGCGGGGGTCAAACGACCAAAACACAGGGGTCGCCTAAAGCCATGGTCGTTTGACCCCCGCCGGGGTCACGACCCACAGGTTGAGAACCGCTGATTTAAACCATCAAGTCATTCTTGATTATTTTGTTTTCTCCTATACTCTATAGCCAAACTCACAGGAACATCATGCTGACTCTGCCTTCACAATATATCTAGACTATCACCATGGCCGGAATCTGACTTACCTGTTTCTATCCTTGCCCCCTTAACCCTTTACATTGCACAACAGGCAGAGAAATACATTTCTAATATGAGTCAGTTCGTGTCAGTCCACTCTTTAATACTTGCAGATATTCTACATTTCATTCACAGTAAAAGCCAAAGTCCTAACAAGGGCATCTAAGACACTAGAGTGACGTTCCATTAGTTTTATATATTTCTCTCTCTCTGCTACCCTTCTCTCTCACTTGTCTCCACTCATACTTCTGTCTTTTAAAATATGCCAGGTTGTTTGTCCTAGTTTTCACTTCGCCAAAAGGGTTTTTTTCTCAAGTATCCTCTTGCTGTACTCTTAGTTCTTTCACATTTTGCTCAAAACTTAGCCTCACAGAGGGTTACCATACACCTTATTGAATACTACTACTTGACCTACCCTGTAAACCACTTACCATCTGTGAACATATAATTTATTATCTTTGTCCCTCATTAGAATACAAGTTATTTGGGGGTAAGAATCTGATTTGTTTACTAATATATCTCAAGAACCAGAACAATGCCTGGTACTCAACACACATTTATCAAATTAATTTATTAAGTGGAATATTTCTAGTCATTAAATGACAAAGGTATTTGCTTCATGAGCCTGCATACCAAACTTCAGTGCAAAAACTTGCTTTTGTGGCTGTCAGGCTCTCAGAATCAAATTATCTTCTTCCTTGAAGAGGTGTATGTAAGACTTCCTTCTCCAGAACTGTGCAGAGTGGGCCCAGAAGCCTTCCCTACTATCATCAGTGGGTACTAGAACTTGGAAAGCAAAGTTGTGTCCTTGCCTACAGTGTCTTCTAATATAATGGAATCCTGTGGGATTTTTTTTGTCTTTAAATCAACCCCAACCTTAATATAATTTATTGAAGACCTGTATAAATTTTCTCAAAATCAGATATTTAAATCTAAATTAGTATAGTAATATGTCTTATAGCAAATTACAAGTATGTCCCCTTCTGTAGTTAATACTAAATATTATCACTATTGAAATAACTATTAAATAACTACTACTAATCTATAGAAATAGAAAAATAGTTATCACTATTTATCATTTGGGCCCAATGTATCTTTTTAAACTTTTTATATTCTAAGTCATTTTACAAATAATATGTAGAAGTAGGAATAAAAGGACAGTCCCAAAGCAACATTATTAGAAAATTTAATAAGAATTTAGATGTTAGCAAACTCAAATTTTTGTTTGACCTTTCTATGAAGGGCTTACCTACCTGAAATGGACAGTTGTCTTTTAAATGCAAGTAATTGTACATCCACTGTCATGTGTGGACCTGGAACCATACCATCTTGTAAATCCTAACTGCAGATTTCAGATACATTTTGAATAAGTTCTTGTTTACAGTTACTCTGATTCTTCTTGCTCTTTTGCTGTCAAAATGGAATCATGAGTCCAGATTTTAAATATATCTTTTCTGTTTTCTTGTTGATGATACTTTCTTGTTTCTATATTTCATCATCAACTGCAATTCTTTTGAAAATTTTGATGGCTCATATTTTGTTGGAGAGTACAGTTTTCTTTGCTTTTGTAAGTTTAAAATATTTTTATGTTCATCAATTGCAATAACCAATGCAGTAAATTTTTAAAATTTCTGCATTATATGTCTCTTTCCAATAAACTTTGGATACAAATCACCTTTTGTCTGTTTACAAATCATATGAAGTAAATCTTACTGCACAGACATAAAAATGTAAAGAATGGTGTTATTTCCTTTGAGCAAAAAAAGATAATCTAAATTTGTGTCACAAAGTATTGCATGATCGTATCCTTCCTATTGAATAGTTAACAAATGGAAATACCATATTTCTTCCCTGTCCTAGAAATATATTGTTTACACAGTAATTCTTGAGTTTTCAGAAAATTATCAAAGATAATGTCGTTTGAAGAATTATAGTCTTATCAAAATCAATTTTAACATAACACTAGATCCCTGCTGTTATTTTGCATTCATCTTCTGATTGTTTTAATAAATGTCACACATTTCTTTGTCAGTATTTTCTTGGTTATAATGAACAAAGAATTAAGAGTTCTGCAATTTCAGCCTCAGTGAAAACTAATTAAAAAAACAAAAAGTCTGCACACAGGAGAAGCGCCCATCTGCTTCTCCACCCCTCCCCCTCTCCTTCCTTTCTGTCTCTCTCTTCCCCTCCTGCAGCAAAGCTCCATTGGAGTAAAGTTGGCCCGGGTGCTGAGGACGGCTCTGTGGCCTCTGCCTCAGGCGCTAGAATGGCTCTGGTTGCAACAGAGCAATGCCCCGGATGGGCAGAGCATCGCCCCCTGGTGGGCATGCCGGGTGGATCCCGGTCGGGCACATGCGGGAGTCTGACTGCCTCCCTGTTTCCAACTTCAGAAAAATACAAAACAAAACAAAAAAAAACCAAAAAGTTTTTTTTTCTTCTTTAAAGGATAATAGTACTTTGCAACGTAGTTTAAAAAATAGCCAAAGGGTGATGCTATATAGACCATTTATTTTACTGTCACATCATCCTCTAGGCCAAAGATTGGCATACTTGTTCTGTAAAAGGTCAGATAAATATATATTTTAGGTTGCTTGAGCCATTTAGTCTCCGTCTGTTACCAAACCTTGACTTTGCAGTGTGAAGCCACCACAGGTGCTACATAAGGAATGAGAGTGGCTGTGCTCCAGGAAAACTCAGTGTCCCGCAGCAGTCAGTGGGCTGAATCTGGCACACGCAGCATGGTTTGCCAACTCCTGCTCTTTAGCATGCTTGGGAGTAATTGTTGAGTAATGATGAAATTGTACCTGGAATGATGAAACAGCAGACTGTTTCAAGATATAGGGAAAATAAGATCCATGAGACTCTCATATCTTAGATTTATAAAAGGATCACATGGGCCCATAAAATCTGTAGGGAAAAACTCATAAAATATTAATCCCTGAAAATAGAACGCTCAAAAAAGAAACTAAAAGACTAAAACCGAGTCTAGGGTACCCGATAGTAATATTAAAGATTGATTTATTTTGGAAAACTGATTACAAAGGCACTTACATAGTTTTGATGTCATAATTCTCTTTGTTATTTGGTAGGGTGGGTTAGCATTTAAGATCTCTGCATTCCTAAAAGTCAGTGTTACATAAAGTCATGTAATAAAAACCACAGGGTAATGGGAAAGTTTGATTAGGGGCACAACATCATCACATCTTCATCACTGACACTTAAAAATAAAAACTTAATAAAAATGTAGCATCGTTTTTAATACATACTAAGTGGTTAAGCAGTAAACACTACAATAAATATGGCACTTGACCTTGAAAACGATCTGATTTCCTTGTGGAAGTCACATTGGAAAGGTTTTGAATATTGTAAAGTGGCAGGAAGGGGGTGGTCTGAAATCAGATGGCAGTGTAGTACCAGATGTGGATGGATGGGCATGGCATGTAACATTTGGGGATCTGAGGAGGATCTGAGGTGTGTTTTGTATATTCCCACGTATCTGAGTTCGAGTGCAGTTTTCTGCATTCATTGAGTGTTTCTCACAGATGTATTGATCCATAAGCAAACAGGATTTTATGTTTAAATTGGTTCCTAATTCAGTATAATGGGACAAATTTATGTCTTCAAAACAATGTTATTTGCTGTAAAACACAACAAAATTAACTGTACTCTAGTCCCCCTTTATCAAGGGGAATATGTTCCAAGTCCCTCAGTTGATGCTTGAAACCAGTTAATACCAAACACTATGCGTACGTTTTTTTCGTGCACATACATACCTACCAAAGTTTAATTCATAAATTAGAGTAAGAGATTTTATAACAACAACTGATAATAAAATAGAACAATTATAATAATATAGTGTAATAGAAGTGATTTAATTTGGTCTCTCAGAATACTTTACTGTGGGCACTCACCCTTGTGATGATGTGAGATGATAGGCTGCCTGATGAGATCGAGTGAGGTGACTGACACACGCACTGTGACAGTGCTGGGCGACAGTGTGGGTGCTGGAACACGGCACGTGATAACCTCGGCCACTGATGGGAGATGGCTGATGAGCGAGTGGCAGGTCCAGCGTGGATCACTGGGGAGGGGGTGGTTCACGTCCCAGGTGGAGTTTCATCGTGACACGCAGAATGGCATGCAGTTTAAACCTATGAATTGTTTTATTTCTGGAATTCTCCATTAACTGTTTTTGTACAATGGTTGACTGTGGGTAACTGAAACCACAGAAAGCAAAAACAGAGATAAAGGGGGATTCTACTATATTTTTGAAAATAGCTTATTAGTTGTCCGTGTTCTAGAGAAATGGTAAGGAAACCTTATTGACAATTTCTTTGAGAAGCAAATGATCTCTTAATATATGTTACATTCTTTTAGGTTTAAGTACTTAAAATATTTCTCAATTTCTGATTTTTAATTTGTAATTGAGTAGATTTTACTTAATTTCCACCAAGAATTCATGAAACAATTTTAATACTTTTAAAAACTCAGGATCAAGAACAAGTACTCAATGATACAGTGGATGGCAAGGAAATATATAATACAATTCGTCGAAAAACAAAAGATGCCTTTTATAAAAATATTGTTAAAAAAGGTTATCTTCTAAAAAAGGGTAAGTGTAAATTTTTAAGACTAAAGATTTAATTTCAGTATTTTATCATTTACAACAGAAGAATTGTAAATACTGGGTATTCAACTTATCAATGAGATAATGTATTTAATAAGTTGTTTTGACCTGAATTATTAGTAACTGGCCTTTTAGAGCTTTTTTCTAAGCAGTCTTCAAAATCTAGATATATTAAGTCCACATTTCCAAGCAGAGTTTTAGGAAACAAAGGCACTTATATAGTTTTCTTGATGTCATAATTTCAGTTATATATATATTTGATGTATATGTTTCCAGTTACGTCTTTAAATCCTGAGGTTGGCTCCAGTGCTGCGTTATTTGATTCTTTGCCTCCTCCCTACCCCATACACCCCACCCCTCCCTGTTTTTTTTAAGAGGAACTCACTACGGCACCTGGCAACTTCATGGTATTGATGTTTCTATTATATATATTTGCCTCTATTTGACATTCATAAATGTTGGGGGGTAAGAGGGGGGTACATGGTTAGTGGAAGAGTTTTTTTGACTGAAAAAATGAATCCTGATTAAAATTTTAAAGAGTTTATCATAATGAAATTTCCAAGGATGTAGTTTAGGTACCCTAACAAGCAGTATAACAAATGTCATTTTTCTACAGATAAATTACAAACAGTATGTCATTTTATAAGAATTAGTGTGTAATTTAAGCTTTGGAATAAAAATCGAAGTAGATTTAATTTTTATTTTTGGCATAGGTAATTTTTATGATTTTAATATATATGATTTCATAATTCAACATTTGGCTAAGGGAAAACTTTTACTTTATTAACAGGGAAAGGAAAACGGTGGAAAAATTTATATTTTATCTTAGAGGGCAGTGATGCCCAACTTATTTATTTTGAGAGTGAAAAACGAGCTACAAAACCAAAAGGATTAATAGATCTCAGTGTATGTTCTGTCTATGTTGTTCATGATAGTCTCTTTGACAGGTAAGAAACTGGTTTTCTATTTCTTTTGTAATTGTTTTCTTAATAAAACAGTATGTTCAGATCACTTTAAATCATAGCAAACCAATTTTGAGAGCCCTAAAACTATCTAAAAATGTCAGATTTACTTTCTAGGATAATTTTTTTCTTACTTACTTACTGTAAGCTAACCTATGCACCAAATTCTACTCTATCAAAAAATAAATAAAGAATAAACAAAACAGAAACAAAAGCAAAATTAAAAAAATAATTCTACTCCAATGGATTACACAGCAATCTTCAGAGTGACATTTCCTGTAGTAAGACTTAATCTATATATAGCATGTGTCTTCCCTGTCCCTACCACCAATCTTGAGTGACTACCTGAGGCTAGTCATTTCCCTGTTTATCACATCTCTGTTAACTTTAGTGCATCAGTAGTATATTTAGTCAGTTGCGTATTATTGATAGACATGCTTCTAAGAAATTTGACATTGAGAAACATTGAAATATGAAAACAGTTGCTTCAGTAGGAAAGAGTTTTACAGATTGGATATTAAAAACATTTTTCTTCCCTTAATTACAAAGTTTAAATATATATATATATATATATATAATGAATATACTAAAACTATATATCCTGAACATCACAAGGCAAATCCAGTTCTTGATTACATCTGTTTTTTGCTCAAGTACAAGAGTATTTCTTTACCTTCCAGCATCAGTATTATCAATAATTCATTCTAGAGTCTTTAGATACATTGACCATTTTTATTACCTATTCTTATTAATAAAACACAAAGCAATTAAAACATTTCTAACAACTTATTTTTCTGCTGTAGGATGGCATTTCTCTAGGCAGATCTAGTTTTATCCTAATTAAATGGGTAACACTACATGAGAAATACTTATAGAACTATAATCTTGCATTTCTTTTTCCAAATTGTGTTTCAGAGATTACATTAGTGTTTTTTGTGATTTTAATAGATAGTCAATTTTTTTTAACTGGTTAAAATAGGTTTATGAGATGCTGAACTGAACAAAATAGTCTCTTAATGACGGGACTTTTGGAGCCTTAAGTAGTGTTTATATTATGAATCGCTAGAGGTGAAGTATAATATGAAGTATTTCATGAATTCATTAGATGGACTTTGATACTTTCTCTCTTTTTTCTGGATACTTCCTAATACCTCATAAAAACAGCTGTTCTAAAAAGCAAGAAGAAAAAACAGTTTTGGTAAGAGCTCTGGCTGCTTTTCCACTTTCTGCCTCGCCTTCCTTGAGTGTGCTGGATTCTTTCTAAGACCAGCTTCCATCATGGTACCAAGGTGGCAGATAATACGAGAGAGAAGTGAGCATTACCTCCAGAATGCACTGTTGAGCCACTTGACAGTTTCTAGTCTAGGGTTACCTGAGGTAGCAAAAGAATGGGATTACCTTCATAAAGTTGAGAACATTGCATGCCCAGCCCCGCTCCTGGAGATCATCCTACCCGAATAGTGCGAAATGGATATTGGGGAGACAGTCACACTGTTTGCTCCATAGTTTATTTGTGAACATAGTTTATGAACAGTTGCAAAAGGGAGGAGAATTTGGGAACTAGCTTATTGAGATGAGTAATATGAAATAGGTGGTTTAAGCTGAATCTTGAAGGATAAGTAAGAAGTCATTCAAAGAAACCAGGAAGATATTTTGGAAATAGGGTTTTAAGTTTCTGATTGATCAAGAGACTTCATGATAGGAACGCTTAAAGGTTTTATATCAGAAATTCATTCTGGAAAATAAGCAATACAGAGATACTTTTATATGTAATACTTTGTCTGTAGACCTAAGTTCCATAAGAAATAATATATTTACATGGAAATTAAAATCCAAACTGCTTTAACTACATGTTTTCAGTTCTATGGGAGGAAATGGGATCAGAATACCACTGTCCTATTTTATACCAAAGTATGTAAGCTGTACAGAGTTTATGATCTAGAAGAAAAAAACTTTTTGGTGAATGATTCTTACTTTGCAGATTTATTGAAGAATGGGTAAACTTCAAGTTATAAGTCATGCACAAAAAGACATTAATGTGTTCTGACAGTTTTGAATTCAAGGCAGAAATTCAACTTTGGAAAATGAGGTTAAAATGATTCACTATCACTAGTAATACTTATAACTTGAATAATATGAATCTTAAAGAATTATTAAGTTTGAGGAAAAGCTAAATAATTATTTTGACATACTTTATATGAACAGTTGCAATTGGATTGAAAACCTGTTTGTACTATCAAAAGAAAAGTCAACATTATATTTGACAATTAGAGAAAAGAACTGCCAGAGTTAAAAAAAGATCAGCTTTTTTAAGTGCAACTTAAAAGACTGAATTACCCCTACTCTGCTTAATAATATCAAGAAAGGAGTTTCTGTCTAGCACTGAAAAAGCAGTGCATACACAATTTACCATTTGCTACCAGATCATAGCTTGCTTGTAGTGCAGTTTCTTGTTGAAGGTGACTTAAGAATTTGAAAGCATTTGAAAAAGTCTGTCATTAATTGTATTTAATGACACCAAGTTTAAACTTAATAGGAAAAGTTGTATCACAAATTTCTTATTTTAAAAAAGTGAAGGTTTTTGTTTGTCTTGTTTTAAATATGCCAGTTTCCCATCAACTGTATTTTTGTATGCCTTACTGTGAAATATATAGTTGGGAAGTGCCAAGAAAGACTGAATGCCAGAGAAACAGCATCTGTAATGTATATTTCAAGGAAGTGAAAAGACACTTCTACAGGCTAACAGGACTAGTGAAAAATAGGTTAATACCAAGTTATCTATCATAAAACACAAAAATCATAGCACAAAAGGGGAAATTGTGGATAAATGCTATTATCTTCTTTGTTGTGTTTTATATGGCAGGCATTGAACATTTCTTGCTTTGTGTAAGCATAGAATCCAGTACACTGATTGACCTTTAGCATTTAGGTTGAAATCTCAGGTGAAGTTAAAGGCAGCTCTTTGCAAAAGATGTGAATGGTATGCATGCTCAGCCTGTTGTGAAGGAATGTGGACAGCTCTGCTCATTTGGCTGTTTTGCTGCCTGCTTTAATTGCACAGCTGTACAAGTTTTTTGGATTATTTTCAATATTAAGAGATCTCTTAGCACTCTGTGCCTTTATATGAGGTTTCTGACTCTTAATACTGCTTTATAGCTTTTATTTTAAATTTGTATTGAATGTATTGGGATGACTAGTTAATAAAATTATATAGATTTCAGGTGTACAGTTCTGTAGCACATCATCTGTACACTGGGTGCTCACCACCCTAAGTCAAGGCTCCTTCTGTCATCATTTATCCCCCTTTACCTTCTTCTACGGCTTTAAACTTGAAATAACCACTTCACAGGCACAAGGTAAAGACATTTCACAGATAGAGTTCATTGTGATGTGATATATATGGGAATTTATACATTTTTATCATTTCACTGTTTCAGTATTGTTTTATCTTCATTATGTAAGAATTTTTGACTGGATATTAAACTCTAGGTTGGCAATTATTTTCTTTCAGCATTTTAAAGATTGTTTTCTGCCTTGCAATATTTTGTCATTCTGTTTCTCTTTTAGAAATAATATCTTTTCTCTTCAAGGAACTTTTATATTTCTCTGGATGCTTAGATTTTTCCTTATCTTAGATTTTTAGCAGTTAAGCCAAAATGTGCCTACTGTAATTTTATTTTAAAATTTATCCTAATGTTTATAGAGATTCTTTAAACTCAAACCTGATGTTTTTTGTCAGTTCTGCAATGTTCTATTTCATCTCTGGGATTTGTGTTACATATTATATACCTTTTAACTATGCCCATTGTGTCTATTATATTATATAGTTTTCTATGTTTTTCATCATTTTTTCTTCTCTGTGCTTCAAGATGGATTTTCTTTTTTGTCTTTTAGTTCACTAATCTGTTCTTTTGAAGTTAAATGCATTTATTAAAGTCTTAATTTTATATTTCTCAAATTAGAATTTCTATTTTTTTATGTCCAGTTATCTGAAAAGTTTTCCATTTTATCTATTTTCTCAAACATTTTAATTACAGTGTTTGAAAGTGTATCTAGTCTCTATTTGATTATATGTAGGTCTTTTTCCTTTGTCTGATTTTACTTTGGGTTTTCAGTCATTTGATCCTGATTCCTATAAAGTCTCCTTACATTTGATCTAATGGTGGACATTGTGTATGAAAAATTGCAGAAGCTAAAGATAATGTTATTGCTTCCAGAAAGAATTGTTCTTCTGCCAGAAATTTATGTAGGGGTAGTACATCTTGATTCTCAGAGATGAAGCAGAAATACTGGTGAAGGCTAGTTTTGGTTGTCCCTTATTCTGAAGGCATAGCTCTGCTCTGCAGGGGACTCAACAAAAAACCTTCTCTTCTAAAAGCCCTGAACTCATTTAGTTCTCAAGCACTGTGAAGCTGCTGAGTATGCAGGTTAGCATTTTAGCATATTTAGCTGCTGCTTTCTATTTCACATCTCAGGTTTTAAAGGTATATGCTTTTCTTGCCCTATATGGATAGGAATCTGCACATTCCGTGAAAGGAAAAATTGTGGAGAATGTCAAGCTTACCTCATATGAACTTGGCGCTTCAAGTCTTAGCTGCATTGATTGTTCTCCAGTGACTTTGATCAGTTCTTTTTAGTTTTGTTTTGTTTATATTTTATCCATCTAGGAGGTTTAGTCTGATATCAGCCACTTGCAGAATCAGAATATTTTCATTTACATTTTCTATTATTTTATGATATTCTCAAAGCATGAAAAAGATGGTTCTTTTTGGTTAAAGCAAGAAATAGAAATAACATTTGTTGAGTTTCAAAAACATGAATGCCTTTACTAAACATTTGGTAAATATTTTCAAGTGTAGTTAGAAAGAGCACGTCTTCAAAAAAGATATAAACTATTTGATATTGTACTTAACCCTTTGAGTAGTATGAACGTTCATGTACATCTTCGTGCCTCCTGACCATCCAGATGACAAAAATTTTCATTTTAAAAATGTGTAAGGCAACATTAAAAAAGGCAAATGCATGTTGTTCTTGTTTCCCTAAATTGGTTATTAAACAAAACTACCACGGGTCAGTGAGCATTAAAAACACTCACTGCTCAAAGGTTACATGTTCTATGAATCAGTGCAGTGCATAGATGAGGGTAAGGACCAGTATTTACTGTGTGAAGTGCAGTGCAGTGCATAGATGAGGGTAAGGACCAGTATTTACTGTGTGAGTCACAGTGCAGTGCACAGATGAGGGTAAGGACCAGTATTTACTGTGTGAGTCACAGTGCAGTGCATAGATGAGGGTAAGGACCAGTATTTACTGTGTGAGTCACAGTGCAGTGCATAGATGAGGGTAAGGACCAGTATTTACTGTGTGAAGCGCGGTGCAGTGCATAGATGAGGGTAAGGATCAGTATTTACTGTGTGAGTCACAGTGCAGTGCACAGATGAGGGTAAGGACCAGTATTTACTGTGTGAAGCACAGTGCAGTGCATAGATGAGGGTAAGGATCAGTATTTACTGTGTGAGTCACAGTGCAGTGCACAGATGAGGGTAAGGACCAGTATTTACTGTGTGAGTCACAGTGCAGTGCATAGATGAGGGTAAGGACCAGTATTTACTGTGTGAGTCACAGTGCAGTGCATAGATGAGGGTAAGGACCAGTATTTACTGTGTGAGTCACAGTGCAGTGCACAGATGAGGGTAAGGATCAGTATTTACTGTGTGAGTCACAGTGCAGTGCACAGATGAGGGTAAGGACCAGTATTTACTGTGTGAGTCACAGTGCAGTGCACAGATGAGGGTAAGGACCAGTATTTACTGTGTGAGTCACAGTGCAGTGTACAGATGAGGGTAAGGACCAGTATTTACTGTGTGAGTCACAGTGCAGTGCACAGATGAGGGTAAGGACCAGTATTTACTGTGTGAGTCACGGTGCAGTGCACAGATGAGGGTAAGGACCAGTATTTACTGTGTGAGTCACGGTGCAGTGCACAGATGAGGGTAAGGACCAGTATTTACTGTGTGAAGCGCGGTGCAGTGCACAGATGAGGGTAAGGACCAGTATTTACTGTGTGAGTCACGGTGCAGTGCATAGATGAGGGTAAGGACCAGTATTTACTGTGTGAAGCGCGGTGCAGTGCATAGATGAGGGTAAGGACCAGTATTTACTGTGTGAGTCACAGTGCAGTGCATAGATGAGGGTAAGGACCAGTATTTACTGTGTGAAGCGCAGTGCAGTGCATAGATGAGGGTAAGGACCAGTATTTACTGTGTGAGTCACAGTGCAGTGCATAGATGAGGGTAAGGACCAGTATTTACTGTGTGAAGCGCAGTGCAGTGCATAGATGAGGGTAAGGACCAGTATTTACTGTGTGAGTCACAGTGCAGTGCATAGATGAGGGTAAGGACCAGTATTTACTGTGTGAGTCACAGTGCAGTGCATAGATGAGGGTAAGGACCAGTATTTACTGTGTGAGTCACAGTGCAGTGCATAGATGAGGGTAAGGACCAGTATTTACTGTGTGAGTCACAGTGCAGTGCATAGATGAGGGTAAGGACCAGTATTTACTGTGTGAGTCACAGTGCAGTGCATAGATGAGGGTAAGGACCAGTATTTACTGTGTGAGTCACAGTGCAGTGCATAGATGAGGGTAAGGACCAGTATTTACTGTGTGAGTCACAGTGCAGTGCATAGATGAGGGTAAGGACCAGTATTTACTGTGTGAGTCACAGTGCAGTGCATAGATGAGGGTAAGGACCAGTATTTACTGTGTGAGTCGCAGTGCAGTGCATAGATGAGGGTAAGGACTAGTATTTATTGTGTGAAGCGCAGTGCAGTGCATAGATGAGGGTAAGGACCAGTATTTACTGTGTGCCATTGTCAGGTCATCTGACCCTCAGAACAGGCATAGATGATAATTCCATTAACACATGAGGAAAAACTGTCAGTTGTAAAAAAAAATTGAAAATACATAAAATTATAAAGAAGAAATTTAAAATCCAGCACCATCTACTGTGAGATAACCACTAAGAACATTCTGGTCAATGAACATGTCTGTAATCTCTGTCCAGTGAACGTCTGTATGTTCTGTGTCGTACATGAAGCAGGTAGCTTAGAAACATTTTACTTACTTTACAAACTGATTGGATTAGCTATGTGAAAGTCTAGCATTTCTGCTTTAATTTCTTTGAAACTTTTCTGTTTCTAATGTCTTTTAAAATTAATTTACACAGTTTAAAATTTTTAAACTTCGAAAGATTAATAAAATTTTAATAGTGCAGACAAAATTTTCTAAGTTATATGCAGCTGACATTTTGTTTTTAGTAATGATGTACAATGGAGTATTTGTCTCAATTTAAAAATTTTAATTTCATATAAATTATAGAATAATATATTGTGATTTTTTTTTTGAGTGGCTTATGTGTTTATTACTTTCTGTTAAGCTTTCTAATAACTTTTTTGTTTGTATTTAAAGGCCAAATTGTTTTCAGATAGTAGTTCAGCACTTCAGTGAAGAACATTACATCTTTTACTTTGCAGGAGAAACTCCAGAACAAGCAGAGGTAAGTTAATTATGTCTTTAATGTAAACAATTTAGACCATCAGTTACAGTTGACATACAATATTAAGTTAGTTCAGCTATAGAATATAGTGATTAGAAATGTATATACTTTATGTTTTGTTTAACTAGAATAGAAAACTATTGCACTTAAGATAGTGATAATTACTGGCCAGTGTCACCCCAATAAATTCAGTGTCACACCAATAAATTCAATAAAATGTTTTTAAAAAGCTAAAATGATAAAAAGGTCTAAAATCTAATCATCTTTTTATTTTAAGGAATGAGAACTTTCATGTCTAAAACATGTTTTTGAAAGAAATGCAAAAAAACACAATGAAGGGTTATTAGGAATTGAGAACTCCATTTTAAATTGACCTTTAAATATTCTGTGATTTTGAGTACAACTGGGAATGCTTATTTAAAATCCTCTCTGTAGAAAGGTTATAGACATTCTCAGTATAATTGAAAGGTAAGCCAGTTAGTTTTGCTGACAAGTGTTGTTATTCTTAACTGGTTGAACTCTATATCTAAAAATAGAAGTTCAGTCATCAAAAAGAAAACTATTTTAGGAATTTTCTATTCTCTTAAGTGTAATGTCTAAATGTATTCTGTAGGTATAATGTCTACTTTCAGCACTAGCCATTAATCTGTGTGCAATGCTCTTCTAAAACCCTTTACTCAATTTTAAGTAATGCTGTAAAGAAGTAATGCTTTAAAAAATCTCCTTTAAAAATATTTTGATTTCTTTGAACCATAATATTTCCTGGTGTTCAGTGGTATTTTGTAGAAATATGGCTATATTTCTGCTTATACTCTATGGAAAGAACTTTAAGGTGGTTAAGATGTCAAAGAGGTCTATTGGAAATAGAAGGTAAATTTAGCAACTCTGGATATGAGACAGATGCTTTTAAAACTTTGGATCATCTCATAATTTATGAAAGTATATGACTAATAAATTATGAAAATACCTTAGACTGTAGAATAACCGTGATGAATGAAGTACTGTTTTCTGGGTCATAATTGAGTGTTATATTTGAAGTTTTTGCACAATATCTCAAATGCTCAGCATATAAAACACAAAACCATATTTTATATTTATATATCCCTAATTTTTAGATGAAAAAGTAGGGCTGAAAACATTTTGTAACTTCCACACTTTCATTTTTAATGTTAGAAATTGAGTTAGGAAAGAAATTTAAACTTTAGTATCCTATCTTCTAGTATTTACTTTTTTCCCTTTTTTTAAATAAAGATGTGTTAACATACCTTAATGATATTTCAGTATGTTTTGCATGCCTCACTTTAGTTGTATAAATAGAACATTTGGTCAGTGACCTATATGCAGTTAGAGTATTGTCCTGCTACACCAAAGGTGTGGGGTCAACCCCCCTCATCAGAGCATGTATGGGAAGCGACCAGTGAATGCACAACTAAGTAGAACAGATGGATGCTTCGCCCCCCCTCACCACCCCCACATCTATCTCTCTAAATCAATCAATTTAAAAAAATACAACATTTTCTTGGTGTATTTATATATATTCTTTTATATTCTGTATATCCAAATACTACTGGTATGTATATCCAGTTTTTGTCACTTTGATGGCTATGAGATCCCTGATCTGTAGTAATTGTTCTTTTTTTTTAATTTGAATTTATTGGGGTGTGGTCTTAATTTGCTCTACTATAAAGATGTTTCTAAACATTGAAAGAGTTCAGATTTATTGAAATAACCCACAAATTAGAGACACTGAATAAAGCAATGGTATAAAGCAGTGGTATAGTTTTCTAGAAACATGCTCAAGGGAAATATTTAGATTTATTTATTTATTTTAGCGAGAGAGAGAGAGAGACAGACTGCCAGGAAGGGAGAGAGATGGGAAGAATCAGCTTGTAGCTGCAGCATTGCAGTTGTTCATTGATTGCTCCAGCTTAGCCGGCGAGCCTGTGTTCCAGCTGGCATCCTCAGGGTTTTGAACCTGGGACCTCAGCATCCCAGGTCAACGTTCTATCTACTGCTGCACCACTGGTCATGCTATTTAGTTTTATTTTTGATAAACATAAAATTTTTTTCTCCTTTCTCTAGAGCACTCAATAGCTAAACATTAAAAATATAGCTACAATTTAATTTGAATATTAGATTGAAAAACATTTAAATCTAATGCTATATTTGAAAGACTTGCAAATAACTAAGACCCCCTTATAAATTTCTATTTATATTGTGGTCTAAAAAATGGTTATCATCAACTGCCTGACCTGTGGTGGTGCAGTGGATAAAGTGTTGACCTGGAACACTGAGGTCAATGGTTCGAAGCCCTGGGCTTGCTTGGTCAAGGCACATATGGGAGTTGATGCTTCCTGCTCCTCCCCCTTTCTCTCTCTCTCTCTCTCTCTCTCTCTCTCCCCCCCTCCCCTCCCCTCCTCTCCTCTCTCTAAAATGAATAAATAAAATCTAAAAAAAGGTATGCTTATCATCGAATTAGTCATCACTTTACCTATTGGTTTTGCAGCCAGCCCTTCTTTAATCAAGTACATTGATTTTGCCTTAGGATACCTAAAGTGTAACAGCTTACCTATACACAAATACCTTAGGGTACCTAAAGTGTAACAGCTTACCTATACACAAATACCTTAGGATACCTAAAGTGTAACAGCTTACCTATACACAAATACCTTAGGGTACCTAAAGTGTAACAGCTTACCTATACACACATTTTTTTTTTTTGGCTAAGTAATGGTCACTCATTGGTATACTTAACATTAATTTCTACAGAAACACAAGATTCTACAGAATCATTTTTTTTGTCATTTTACTTTATTGGGGTACAAATATATTAAAGTACAGTATACTGTGAGTTTAGAATTGGCAATCTTAAGAAGGGAAAAAGTATCAAATTACAAAAAGTTGATTGGAAACTAAACTATAGTTTAGTATATTTCTTTGAATTGCTGTTATTTATTTTTTTGTAGGATTGGATGAAAGGTCTGCAGGCATTTTGTAATTTACGGAAAAGTAGTCCAGGGACATCTAATAAACGCTTGCGTCAGGTGAAACCTAACTTTTATTTGATTTGTGCCTGTCCCATTTTGTTTTATTGCTTTGTTCTTAATTTCTATATAAACTGTTTTGGGCAATATTTCAAACTCTTTAGAGTTCTTAAGAGAAATTAATCTTGTCAGGCATTTTAAAACTCCCACTTGCTTCAGTAGCAGAGGAAATAGTTTTTTCTCTATGAAAGAGAATGTTCTCTATGTACCTGCTTAGTATTTAGTTCATAATGCCATCTTTTGAATACATACCAAGGGGGGGTTTTCTTCCACTCAAAATAACAATACCAAACCAACAGTAACAATGTATTATGTTGGGCACTTTTTTTTCCTTAAAAAAATTATTTTGGCCTATTTCAAAAATGTGGAACTGAAGGCACTTATTGAAAATATCATCTTGAAGTATTCATTTGTAGAAATTGTTTTTGAAACGTATTACATAACTGTGCTATATATACTATCTTATCGGAACCTTGACAGTACCCTCTGTGTTCATTTATGGAGTTAAGCTAGGCTTTTTCCAGGTATGTAAAGTCAACTTTATATCCTCCACTTCCTTTTTTCTTTATAGTTCTCCTTAGATTAAGTTTTAAAAATTTAAGTAATTTTTACATTCTTGGAGTTTTGAGGAAGTTTAGTGCAGCATTAATTGACCACAGTGACTCGTTTTACTTGTGGCAATTTCTAATAAGCTTGGTGACTTTAACATATTGTTTTATTGGAAATGGATAAATGTTGCTATTTAGGTGACTACAATTGATATATTCCCTGTAACCAAAAGACTGATTCCTCAAGGAAATTACCTTATACACATAATCACACTGTGTGTCCTCAAAATATTTTAACAGGTTGTAAGCTAGGGAAAAGCATTGCTGAATTTTTACAGATCGTGTCTTGTGTGAAATTATGATTTATAAGTATAATATGATATAGAGCTGTTATCTCTTGAACCCTTCATATGTGTCAGGTACTCTGCTATGTTTTACACATATTATTTTGAATCTTTACAACATCTTGCATTGTAAATTTTGTCCTAATTTTAGAACTGAGGAAGGTGAGGTTCAGAGAATCTGACTTGCCTAAGGCAAGTAGTAGGTGGCAGGAAGGAAAAGAGGACCTGATACTAGAAGGTAGCTGCTTCAAGTCTTGGTGTCAAAATAGACAACTGCGTTTTCGAATGTGTCCTTTTCTGTAGAATGAAAAGGTAGAATCTGTGTTTTAAAAATATATTATAGCTGTGGAACTCTATAGAAATTAAATCTTCCAAATGAGTCTTTAAAAAAAAGTTGTATTACATTCTTTCTGCAAAAATAATTAGAGGAATGACTTGTAAAACAAAATTGTATTCATAGTAATTGTTTTTGAAACCTAATGCATAATTCTTGATATCTGATATAACAATTTTTGTGCTTTCTTTAGGTCAGCAGTCTTGTTTTACATATTGAAGAAGCCCATAAACTCCCAATAAAACATTTTACTAATCCATATTGCAACATCTACCTGAACAGTGTCCAGGTAGCAAAAACTCATGCAAGGGAAGGGCAAAACCCTGTATGGTCAGAAGAATTTGTCTTTGAGTAAGTCTTATTTTATCATTACATTTAGTCATTTTCTTTTACCATATAGCATTTCTGTTCCCTTTTTTGGGTGGGGGTTTCTCAACTATCAAAACAGGTTACCAAGTTCAGGCATTCTAATAGTAATATATTTTTTTCCCTGTGGTATTTCTTCACATTAGTAACCTGCTGTGTCCTTTGCTTTTCCACCTAGTCATTAACATGAATTAACATTACTGACAGGTCCTAAACAACTTATTAACACACACAGAGAAAATGTTTACAAAAGTTTCCAGGATTTATTTGAGGTTAAAGATGGTAGAGAAAGTATAATTTGCTTGTATTTCCCTACATCAAGCTATAAAACATGTTTTGAATCTTTTGTTGTTGTAAATCTAACACATTCAAGTTGTTCAGTAGCAAAATAGGGGCCTTACTGGATACTAGAAATAAAGGAATTAGATAGTTTGATGCCAGGACATTTTGTTAATTCTTTTTCTCCTTGCTCCTTTAGTGATCTTCCTCCTGACATCAACAGATTTGAGATAACTCTTAGTAATAAAACAAAGAAAAGCAAAGATCCTGATATCTGTAAGTTGATATAAAATTTTTTCTAAAGTGAAAAATGTTTTTTATACTTCTAAAATTCATGAGATGTAAATCTAAAATGAAAATTCAAAAATAAAATAGAAGTACAAGTAGCATAAGTTGAAGTCTTTTTTTTTGTACTGCTAGAAGTATCAATAGTTCTTGATGTGACTAAGTTGTACATGCTGTGAACCTAAGCCGCTGAGATTGAGTCCCATATCTATTCACCCTCCCCTCCCCAGTGAGTAGGAAGAACAAGAACATAGTAACAGTGGTTATCTTTCTATTCCTTTATCCCTTTTTTCTACTTTTATGTTTTTCCTACTTTCCTATACTTCGCATTTAAGTGGAGAAAAGCCCTCTATTTATAAACATTGTCTTTACACGAGTGCACTGTTCACTTGGGCAGTCAGACCCTCCCAGGCTTTTCTCTCCGCAGCGCGCCTCCTCCCAGCCTGTGCTGAAACAAGTGGCGGTGGGGTTAGCCCTTTACATAGGTAGCAATTAGGTGTCAGAAAGTCAGGTTTAGAGAAAGAGTTTTATGTATTGACAAGTCAGAGCCTGAATTTTTCATTATAAAATGTTCATTCTGTAATTTCCATATTATTTAAATGTTTAACATTTTTTAGTGGTTCCCATTACTTTGAAGATAAAATCTAACCTCTGCCCCCAGTGATGACATAGAAGAAAGACCCTTTTCTGATCCACGCTTCCCTTTTTGCTCTTACTATGTAATCTTTTGTATAGCCTTCTCTCTAGTTGTACGACCAACTTTCTCATAGCTCTTACATTATCCATGGATTTTAAAAGCATCTCCCCTACCTTCTATTTGGACTGAGCTTGTGGCCCCTACCCCCTTTCTCTCTTCTCTCTCTTTCTCTGCCGTTATCCTTAGCTTCAGGTTCAGATCCTATTAAAAGTCAGCTTAAAGGTTACCTGTTTGTAATGGATTTTTAACTTCTATGGGCTGAATTAGATTTATTTCTGTGTACTCCATTATCATTAACCACTGTTATAGCACTTATCATACTGTACCATAATTGATTTCTTGCCTTCTTGGCTAGACTGTGAGCTCCATGCAAGTCAGAGACCATGTCTGAATCATGTCTGTTTCCATATCCCTGCCTGTAACAGTCTGGCACATAGCAGACATTCAGTAAATGAGTGAAGTAAACATTTGGTATTGAATTTGTGATATCACTGAAAACTTAATAAAAAACATTTACAACACTACAGAGGAGGCAAAATATCAGGATAATTTATTTGTGTGACTAATTTATAGTGTCATCTTTTTAGACAGTAATCATTTGATGTTTTTCTATCAAAGTATTTATGCGCTGCCAGTTGAGCCGGTTACAGAAAGGGCATGCCACAGATGAATGGTTTTTGCTCAGCTCCCATATACCATTAAAAGGCATTGAACCGGGATCCCTGCGTGTTCGAGCACGGTATTCTATGGAAAAAATCATGCCAGAAGAAGAATACAGTGAATTTAAAGAGGTATTAAGTTACTTACCAGTCTAATTATTTGTGATGGTTTAACAGAAATATTTAACATTTAATAAAAGATCCATTAAGTTAAATGTAGTAATTCTATAGCTTAATGCACACTGACAGGCAGAGAGGGTTAGGGTCTTTTGGTAGGATGAGGTCAGTCTTAAAGACAAAAATACATAGGCTATGACACATTTTTTAAAAATAAGTTTATTCAATAGGACATAATTCTAAATATCAGAACATAAAAGAATGTATTTTCTGTTCAACTCACTGAGAATGCTTAATGCTATATACTTTCAATAGTCTTTCTTGATGTCATTTGTAGCTTATACTGCAGAAGGAGCTTCATGTAGTCTATGCTTTATCACATGTATGTGGACAGGACCGAACACTACTGGCTAGCATCCTACTGAGGATTTTTCTTCATGAAAAGCTGGAATCATTGTTGTTATGTACACTAAATGACAGAGAAATAAGCATGGAAGGTATAGTATGAATGTGTTAGTATGATACTTTTAAAAATTGGTCAATAATTAGATTTTACATATCAAGTATATGTGGATTATATCTTAGAATATATTAAACCATTAAATCATCTTGCAAAATAAGTTATTCTTTTTCCTTCATTAAAAATTAAAGTTAGAATGTCAGTTCTGATTCTTATGCTGGCTAATATGGGTGGTTGGTATTTCTAATACAGGTTTCTGGTGTGGCAAATTGGTATTACAAGTCATAAGTGACTTCTGCGTCCAGCTCAGTGGCTCGTAGTGCTTTATTAAGAATAGTTTGGTATACATATCATGTTCTCTTGTTTATTTTTCCTTACTAACTGATTGCATAAAAATTGGGTGTCAGCTGAATTTTATTTCTAGAGTCTACAGATAGGTAGTTCCCGGCAATGTAGTTTGGGACACAGTGCTTTGTAACAGCTTATAGATACATCAGAATAACTGGTTTCCACAAGCACTTTGACTCAGTAATAGTGCTTGCCTCTATGCTTACCCAAATAAACTACAAAATCTAAAACTATTTCTTTCTAATCATAGAAAATGTAAAAATACGTAGATTTATCAGGAAAGATAAAGTGGTGATAGTTATTTTACACTGAGATGGTTTTTTTCTAGAAATACTTATATTTTTTTAAGGATTTTACTAAAAGTCATTAGACATGTTTTAGGCTTATTTTAATAATTTATGTTGGGATTTTATGTTGCCCTTTTTTTTTTTTTTTTTTTGTATTTTTCTGAAGCTGGAAATGGGGAGAGACAGTCAGACAGACTCCGCATGTGCCCGACTGGGATCCACCCGGCAGGCCCACCAGGGGCGGATGCTCTGCCCACCAGGAGGTGATGCTCTGCCCCTCTGGGGCGTCACTCTGTCACGACCAGAGCTACTCCAGCGCCTGGGGCAGAGGCCAAGGAGCCATCCCCAGCGCGCCCGGGGCCATCTTTGCTCCAATGGAGCCTCGGCTGCGGGAGGGGAAGAGAGAGACAGAGAGGAAGGAGAGGGGGAGGGGTGGAGAAGCCGATGGGCGCTTCTCCTGTGTGTCCTGGCCGGGAATCGAACCCGGGACTTCTGCACGCCGGCCGACGCTCTACCACTGATCCAACCGGCCAGGGCTATGTTGCATTTTTATTAGGAAATTAACTCAGATTTTTCACAGCATGGGCTAGTGGACAGCAAAGCTGGATTCTGGTCCTAGTTTTGTCACTAACTGGCTCTTCGGTCTTAGACAAGGCACCTAACCATTCTAAGCCTTTATTTATTTATTAGTTAAATAAATAAGAACATGCTAGTATTAATCCCTTCTGTTTATGAGCTAATAAAGTAATAAAGCCTTTTGAAGAGTGAAGTGTATAGAATATAGGATGTCATTATAATCAATACTTAATACAAATAGTCATACTTAAATGGTTATAATTGTTGAGAGAAAATGGTTGAGAAAAAAATGAATTTATTTAATTTCCAGCTGGTTCACATTAGTACAATCCTTTACAAATATTCTTTTAAAATATTTACATAGATGAAGCCACTACTTTATTTCGAGCCACAACACTTGCAAGCACCTTGATGGAGCAGTATATGAAAGCCACTGCTACACAATTTGTCCATCATGCTTTGAAAGACTCTATTTTAAAGATAATGGAAAGCAAGCAGTCTTGTGAGGTAAAGAATTTAATGTTTTAAGTTTGAGTAAAAATCATTTTAATAGTTAATGCTTTATAGTTAATTGTGTTTTATGAAAAACTTATTAGCTTCCTAAAATTATTAAATTATACCTTTTGTAATCCATTTTAAAAATGTTATGTAAAACAGAGTTTTTTACTTTATTTTGGGATAAAAAACCTCAGATTGCACCAAAAACTCATGACAGTACTTCATCATTTCTCCTACTGTACTAATGATAAAAACTATATGCTACTTTCAGAACGTGTGAATAACAAACTGAAGTTTCTGCAGGAGCCTGGTTTTAAAACTTAAATTCTTGGTAGCATATCATAACATTTAGATTTGCCCTTAAAGAGTATTTTTGTAATATGAGATAATCCTCTCAAAAGAATTAAAAGGGGGCTGTAGTATAAATTCATAATAAACCGTTAAGATCAAGAGTGGAGTCTCAGATACATGGCTATTCTCTCATTTCATTTTGATGGTAAAGCAACTACAGAAAATCTCAAAACATATTTGTAGATATATAATGAAAATAAAATAGGAAATTGCGTTTGAATTATCAGTGTAAGTGAGAGCTGTCAAATGTTAATGCTGCTCAATTTTTACTAATTATCTTAAAGGGAATAAAGTGATGATTTAATGTTGAAAACCTGGGGTAGCACCACAGTTAGTCTAACTGCAAAGGCTACAGAAATTTAGCAAGTTTGCAGAATGCCTGGGTGCTGGATCTAGGCTGGGAAATTTAGACTTCTATAGATACATATACTCCATTGATCCTACATCAGCATACTTACATTTCAAGAGAAATTTTGAGAAAGGTTCATGATTCTGCCCAAGGCATTTGGTATTTTATTAGTCATTAAATAAGTCTTACTTCATTCAGAAAAGCCAATTTTTTTTCCTCAAAAAAGTAGAATTAAGATAGATTTTTATGACAATATGATGTTTCTTGCTATTTAAATAGCCAAAATCAGATATACACAACACTTATGTACAGATAACAGGGCAGCAATAGCCAGAGGGGAGGGGAGGGCTGTGGGAAGAGGAGGGACAGAGAAGTGGGGGTGGAAAGAGACTAGGCATGGGGGGCTGTAATTTAAATCAATAAATACTGCTAGTATATTTGTGACTACATGGCCGCTCAAACTGGATTTTTTTGTCTTTAAGTTGAAATACTATTATTTAAAATAAAGTCTAATCAATTTTATGTATATGTAAAAATAATCTATGGTAAAATCTGGTAAATGAATAGAACTTTATAATACAGTACTGGTATCATCAATTCCAGAGCAACTGAAAATCGAATAATTATAGCTTGGTCTTTAATTGAATACAGTTGAACCTTGAACAACAGTGCAGGTTCCCCCACAGTCAAAAATCTGCATAGAATTTTTGATTTCCCCAAAACTTAGTTGTTCCTCTGTATACATGGGGGGGGGGGGGTTGGTTCCAGGATCCCCACAGCACAAAGTCTGTGGCTTTGCAGTTCCCTATATGTAAAATTGTGTGCATCAGTGCATATAGTAGCCACCTGCATCCAGACTCCCAACCAGGAACCAAAAAGGAAAGGTATTTATTAGAAAAGTCTGTGTATATAAGTGGGCCTGTGCAGTTCAAACTGATGTTGTTCAAGGGTCAGCTGTAATTGGGAATTCACAGTAACCCAAGAAATTTCATGGTGTAAACTACTTAAAAATTCCCATTTATACCTCTCTCCAAAAAACTAATACAAATTGAAAAATGGAAAAATAGAGAACCTTGGAAACAACTGTTTGATTTCCATGATTCATTGGTGTTTATCACTGCCAAGATGCATTTATAATGATTTATTCCTTCTCTTAGTTAAGTCCGTCAAAGTTAGAAAAAAATGAAGATGTGAACACTAATTTAGCACACCTATTGAACATACTTTCAGAGCTTGTGGAGAAAATATTCATGGCTTCAGAAATACTGCCACCGTAAGTGGTAAAATTTTAATATGACTAGGAATTGTACATGTGCATTTTGAAAAATTTGTTATTTCTAAAACATGTAAGCTTTTCCACTGTCCTAATGTTATGATACCTTGAAAAGAGGGTTATAATCTTTACAAAATGAACTGTTTTTAAGGAAAAAGAGTGACTTGAAGAAGTGCATGAAATATTTACATTAAATAAAACAAATCATGTTTTTATACAAGCCTGTATATCTGATTTACATAACTTGGGGAATAAATACAAGCATGCAGTCTTAGTTTGAGGAAATGATAAAAGACTCGTATCTATCCAGGCTGCTTAATGGCTTCCGGTGTTAGTGAACTCAGTCAGGAAGGAGTTGTTAACTTAAGTCAATCAACATCTATCTCCCGGGAACCTGTACTCATTAGTTCCTCTGTATCCTCATCTTGATACTTTTTTCATTATCCCTTTAGTAGTACGAACATTCATGTATGTCCTCACTCAAAGCGTTAACAAAAAACTCACTACTCAAAGGGTTAATACAGAAGTAATCTAAAAATGGTAAGATTTCTTCCAAAGTAAATGGTGGAATTTATTAAACTGGTTAAATAAATTAATGGTGGAAACTTACTTGATTCTTTTTATTATTTTGAGCCCAAGTACTTTTTTGGGGGAAAGGCCATCTGCATTAAAATGTCATGTATTTGGTAAATTAAGCTTAGGGTATAATGAGATCAGTATTTTCACTTGCTTTCTGGATTGAGATGATTGTGTTATTTTGGCAGGACACTGAGATATATTTATGGCTGTTTACAGAAATCTGTTCAGCACAAGTGGCCTACAAATACAACCATGAGAACAAGAGTTGTTAGGTAAGGCTGAGCAGTTCATTGTTGGTACATGCTAAGAGTCAAGTGGATAACTGGGAAAATGTCAAGACTAACAGTATACAGTGTACAATTCAAGACCATTTTCTTCTATTTGGAACCCTGCTGAATATTTCCTTTTTGAGAAGTTACTATGAGATTCCTTAGATATCTTTTGCATTTTCTTAAAAACCTAAACATTCATTTATAGTAAACTATTTGGACTTTTTATTTTATAAAGGTTAAAAGTTACAAAATCTGTTGCTAACTTTATAACACAAATCTGCATATATAATATATATACATGTCTATAAACAAGGGAAGCAGTGACACAAAGGGAAAATAGAAAAAGATATTAATTTGGTGCTAAGAAGAGTGATAATTGAACCATTTAGGTATTCATTGGTTTGTAAGACAGTCTGTGACTGTGGGCTAATCTCCACCAGAGCCTGTAGTTCTGAAGTTGTACTGCAGTATACTCATTGGGTAATTAAGAGGAATTGCAAAATTAGTGGCTAAGACAGAACTAAAGACTCAACTTCTTAGACTCGATCTAATATTCTTAACACTATTGTAGGCTTTTCTTAAGCTTACCCCAGTTCATTTAAGCCAATTGGAAATTTGGTGAAAAAGCATCAGAGATTATAGTAGTCTAATAATAATAATTAATTTATTATGTGGAGTATATATGGCCAGTTATGTTGCATCCATAGCCAACCACTAAAAACACCATTATCTTACAGTTTTGAAAATGTGTGTTAAACTGGCCCTCTACCTAAATTTTGTAGAGGCTGCTACTCTTTTTACAGATAAAATTTTAGAATCAGATGACATAAATATTTCAGAATTGTAGATTATATATTTCTCGGCTTTAGTAGTGATTGATAGTAAAATAGAATTATAAGCATATGTTTCAGCACAGCTGTATGTGTGATGTAAATTAACACTTTTATAAACTACAAGTTTCAAACAAGTATATTTGCGAAGGAAGTACAGCAATAGATTCTGCTTATGTGGATTATTTGATGCTGTACGGTATTTTAAGGGGCATTTATTTCCAACGTGATTATTTCTCTCCCTAATAAGCTTTTAAATATATGTATAGGTACCTAGTATCCCTCTTAAAGTTGAAAGTAGATTTGCATACTGAAAACTGTTCATGGATTGATGTTGCCAGGTTATATTTTAGACTCCTAGACCTATTTAAGTATCAAGTTTGTTCAAGTAGAATTTATACCAGATTCTTCATAAATCAAAAATAAACCCAAATTTAAAGACAGTAATTGATTGTTGCTGTATATTCTAGTTGTAGTTAATGCTGAGAAGTAGGTTTTTCACTTTCTAAGAGCCCAAAATTCGCATAGTCGTAAGTTGGAAGGTAAATGCTGAGAAAGTTGGGTTGTTCACTCTAACAGAGAACAGAAACTGTTGAATATTTTAATCTCTAAAAGGATTTTTATCAACTATTTTGGGAATAATGCTTGTTCTTACAAGGGCAAGAAGTCAATTATTAGTCTGGATTACTACTAAAAGGAAATTAGAGAAACGCTGTCGACATGACAATATATATATACTCCTGTCAGTAACTGAAGGGGGCAGGCTGGGAAAAAGCTAAACCAGCTTGCAGTTTTACATTATTCATTGTTCCCTGAGTAAGATTAGCAAGAAAATCACAGACAATGTTGGTGAGCCATGTCCTTTTACACCACTTTTTATTTTTGTTATTATTTTGTAATTTGAGAACATTTTTTTAACTTGAGAAAGCCTAACATCTTTTTCTTTATGACCGTGAAATCTTTACAGCATTCTGTTGAAATGGAATCTTATTTTTATGACTCATCAACAAAATCAATAGAACCAACTTGATTTATAACAGACTTTACTAGGTTGTTCTGTTTAAATAAAAAGAAGTACGAGAATGGAAGTTCTAGGATCTTCCAGGACAGCGTATCCATAAAAAGGTTTATCAGTGCTCCTGTAGTTTTTCTGGAAATTCTTAATGTTTTTAAGAACACAAGTTTCTCAAATTAAATTTAAAATGTATACTAGAATGGAATAAATAATAGCCAAGACAGTAAATACTATAGATAGAATTTAAATCTGTCCAAAGTAAATCTAAAATTCCAAATTCTGCAAAGGTGAATATGTTTCATAAGATACATATGTTCTTAAAGGAAGATAGTTTTGCTGTTTTCTTAATGTTTGTGGTTCCTATATTCAAAGTTCATGGTTCTATAAGTATTAAAAGTTTTATTATTTTAATTAGTTTTCTAAAATATATTTGTTTTCCTCCCATTCAGTGGTTTTGTTTTTCTTCGACTTATCTGTCCTGCCATCCTGAATCCACGGATGTTTAATATCATCTCAGGTAATTATGTTTTTTTTTTTAATTTAAAAAAAATTTTTTTTTTCTATTTATTCATTTTAGAGAGGAGAGGGGGAGAGAGAGAGAGAGAGAGAGAGAGAGAGAGAGGAGAGACAGAGAGAGAGAAGGGGGGGAGGAGCTGGGAGCATCAACTCCCATATGTGCCTTGACCAGGCAAGCCCAGGGTTTCGAACCAGCGACCTCAGCATTTCCAGGTCGACACTTTATCCACTGCGCCACCACAGGTCAGGCAATTATGTTTTGATAAATTTAAAAATTAGAATAAGCCTGATCAGGCAGTGGCACAGTGGATAGAGCATCAGACTGGGACGTGGAGGACCCAGGTTCGAAACCCCAAGGGTCGCCAGTTTGAGCAAGCCCCCTCCACCCCCCGGTCAAGGCACATATGAGAAAGCAATCAGTGAACTAAGGTGCCGCAACGAAGATTTGATGCTTCTCATCTCCTTTCCTGTCTGTCTGTCCCTCTCTGTCTGTCACCAAATAAATAGGATAAAACTTAATTCTATTGGTAAGGTTGCACATTTTTTCCTTTTATGTTTGGTTTTCTTAAATACCCAATTATGTATGAGACTTGGTATATAAAATACTCCATGGTACCCTTCCTTTTCTTTTTCCTTCCTTCTGCTACTTCACCTTTTCTTGCCATTTTGCTCTTCCCTTTCTTTCCCATCTAATATCTGAAGCCTGAGATGGCATTACTGACCACTTTTATTTTCCATCTCTACCTGTGATTCAAACTTAATATGACTATTTCCTATCTGTTTCCTGGTTTTTTCAGGTTGGGAAGAAAAACTTTCTGTGAGCTACAGTTGCAGTAGTGCTCTATGAATAATTAAAAAGAAAGTGGCTCTTTAAGAGATTAGAGATTTTCCTGTAGAGATTTCTTGTCACCAGTTATATCATATAATGTTAATCAGCCATTTTAAACTCTGATAAGCCAGACTCAGCAATGACTTTCAGATGTTGTAGGTGATATTTGTGACTATGAATGTAATAATGATCTGTTATTAAAAAAGCCTGTGGTGGCCCAGTGGATAAAGCGTTGACCTGGAATGCTGAGGTCGCTGGTTCAAAACCTCAGGGCTTGCCTGGTCAAGACACATACAAGAAGCAAGTATGAGTTGATGCTTCCCTACCTTCTCTCTCTCCCTAAAATCAATCAATAAAATTGAAAAAGTTAAAAGAAGGACCTGAACCATTTTTAGCTTAATAATTTGAAGCTCAAAGTTGTATTAAAAATATTTAGTAATATCTTAATTTTTATCTTTATAGCCATCTCATCTCTGTCATTGTCTTCCGTTGCTTCTAAAATGGCTGAATCTATGTTCTATTAAAAATTAAGGGTTTAGAATTCTTTTGGAAAGATTTGAGTGTTGGCCTCTGAACCACTAGTCAATACTATTGATAGTGTAACAGCTTAAGCTACAAAGAGCACAATTTAGATTTTTTTGGGTTTAAGTGAAAGGAGGGGAGATACTGAGACAGTATCCCCACATGCACCCCAACTGGTATCCACCCAGCAACCCCCAACCAGGGCTGATGTTCAAATCAACTGAGCTATCCTCAGCACCCAGGCCAACTCGAACCAATCTAGCCACTGGCTGCGGGAGGAGAAGATGGAGAGAAGGGGCAGGGGAGAACAGCTGGCCGCTTTTCTTGTGTGCCCTGACTGGGAGTTGAACCCAGGATGTCCATATGTCAGGCCAACACTTATCACTGAGCCAACCGGCCAGGCCCATGTTAAATAATTCTTGTTTCAGGGCTTATATTTATTTAATAGCCACACATACTTTTCATTTATATCCTACAATCTGTATTAAGCCCTGTTTCCTGACTAATCTTTTATTTTAAAAGCTTATTAAATTGCTATGTTCTTTTCTTAAAAATAGAGGAGAGGTCCTAGTCTTTATTTTTGTTATTGAGCTTTAAAATGAATTATTTGGCCCTGGCTGGGTGGTTCAGTGGATCAAGCATTAGCCCGGTGTACCAGAGTTGTGGGTTCAATCCTCAGCTAGGGCATTTTTGAGAAGCAAGCTATGTGTACACAACTAAATGGAATAACTAAGTGAAACTAGTTGATTGTCTCTTACTCTCCCTTCTCCTATTCCTCTCCTATCCTCTTCTCTCAAATCAATGGAAAAATTAAAAAATAAATAGTGAAGTATTTGTAGTCAGTGGAGATTTGGAGCAGAGAATTGATCAGGTTGCAAATTGCTAACCTGAGTAGGTTGATACTAGCTTTGTAAATTGTCACAGAGTGTACAGAGTGACAGTTTGTTTCTAGTGATAAGCTCAAGCTTGAGGTGTTGTGGTACACTGACCACCACTGGGGAATTGCTGAGTCTGGTAGCACCCTTTCCCCGAAACTAAAAGCACTGATAAGCATGTTCAGTATTCTCCCTTTTATCAAGTTCTTTTGAATTATACAGGTTACACATTAAAAAAAAAACCCAAAACACTTTCTGAATGGGAGAACATTAGTATTTTCAACAGTAAAGAATATTAAAGTCTAAGATTGTAATGGTTTTATCTGGAAGTACTTTTGGAGTTGGCCTCATCAGCTCTTCCCAATTCTTACAGATTCCCCATCTCCTATTGCTGCAAGAACACTGATCTTAGTGGCTAAGTCTGTGCAGAACTTAGCAAATCTTGTGGAATTTGGAGCTAAGGTAAAAATGTTTTGATTCTTTAAAGTATCTATGAATGAAACTTCGATAAAATTATAAAATACAGCTTAAGTAAATTTATAACATTTCTTAAAAAAACTTGTTTTGGTTGGTATGTTGATATATTTTTAATATTTAGATTTTACATTTTAATAATGGAATTTTAAAAACTAGTTCTAGCCATTATAGAAATCTATTTACCATTTCCAATACACTCATATCTCCCACTTTTAAATATAAAAACCAGCCAGCCTATGTTTAAATACACTCAAATCCATTTTTAAAAATTTATTTCACAGTAAACATTCATTGTGAATTTTAAAACTTGGATGGGCTTTTTAAACACTCATGTGGGATCCTACAACCTAAGAACTGTTAATATTTGGGTAGGGATCATATTGTTACCTGCTTCTGTCAATTTGTAACAACTTCATTTAACTGTCTTTTTGTTCTTAATGATTATTTACTATGCTGTCATGTATATAGATGTTAAGTAGTTCTCTTGGATATTTACATGGCTTCTGATTTGCCCCTATTATCAATATTGTTGTAACAAGTGTCCTTATATATACTTCCTCTAAAATGTATCCAGTTATTTCCTTAAAGTAACTCTGGAATAAACTAAGACTTTTTGCTCCCCATAGCCTCATGAAAGATAGGCATGATGTAACTTTTTATATTTCATTGCTGTTAGAGAAACTGAATAATTTTTTCATGTCTCTCTTTGGAATTAACAAGTGACGTCTTGAGCAGCATCTCCTTAATGAGTTTCTTACTGATTTGAAGAGAACTTATATTAAAACCAAACTACCCTTTCCTATTTGACACCATTTTTAAATAGGCTTAAGATTTTAATATGAGGAGCAGTTTCGATGTATGCTTAGCTTTTGAATGTATCTGAGCCCCAAGATAGGTCTAGGTCATCTGTTTTCCTAGGCACTCCTTACCACACTGTAGTTGAATGCCCTGTCTGCTATATTCCGACCAGTGTGAGCCCGTGTTTGTCTTAGTGCTTGGGAAATAATCGTTTCTCAGTAATTATTTGAATGAATTACAGTATAAGCAGTTTGTGTCTGCTAGGCTGTGTGTTCTACTTTGTGCTCATTCCAGAATATATATTCTTCCATTAAAATAGTCCAGTTCCTTAGTATAGCTGTTTGCTTATATGAGAATAAAAATATTGTCACTATATGATTCTTGTGAACATTTATTACTAATGGACAGATGTATAAGGATTCTTGCTACATGTAAATTTTTGTTATATACACTGCTCACAAAAACTAGGGGATATTTTATCACTTCATATTCATTTTGAAATATCCCTAATTTTTGTGAGCAGTATACATCAGATCAGTGTTTTTGATGCATCTAGTAAGCTTTTTATTTTTATATTTATAGGAGCCCTATATGGAAGGTGTCAATCCTTTCATCAAAAGTAACAAACATCGTATGATCATGTTTTTAGATGAACTTGGGGTATGTATACAAATTTTTCAAGTACTTTGACACCTATAGGTATAGCTGAGTAAACTTATTTTAGCAATAACTTTTAGATTTTCTATCCAGAACTAAAAAGAGCTATACATATTTTTGTTTACCTTCTTAAAGAAATTCTTTAACTAGTTTTATTCTTACACTGAATTTATTCTTACTGTAAATGGTTTACACACCAGGCATACACGATTGGGGCTTTTCAGTTTGTGTTATTTTCTAATTTCTGTGTTTGTATTTCATTATTCTGTTAGCCACCTAACTACTGGGACATTCTTTGGCTGCCTTAGCTACTTTTTTGCTTCTGTTGTGAGGAATTTGAAACAAGATGAATGACCTACAATTCTGATCATTTTCACTAAGTAAATGGACCAGAGAATGTGTGTTCCTGTGGCTTTCTAAGAATGAAATACATGGATTTGCTGTTAACACTTTAGTCAGTGGGAATATCTATGCCTTACTTGGGACTTTATAAAAGTGATTATGAAATTAAGAATAGAGAGTTTTAAAGAAAATAAAATTTCTAAGGCCCTAGATTCCTTAGTAAAATTTATTTTAGTTATACATGTTCAGATACTGACTTAATTTAAAACAAATATATTAGCAGTTCAGTTCATAAAGATATATAGAAACCAACAAATATATTAGCAGTTCAGTTCATAAATATATATAGAAACCAACAAATATATTAGCAGTTCAGTTCATAAATATATATAGAAACCAGAAGGGGAACAGATATGGACTTGAAACAGGTGTATGGCATTAGGGAGGACTAGGGTAAGAGATTGAGGTGCTTGTGTTCTGCTTTAACGCATTCAAATTCAGTTAACAGAAACAGGCCCCACCTCACTGTGCAGTCTAACCTATCAGGTCTGCCTGTGGACCCCTACTTGGCAACCTCAGGCATGAAAAAACACTGTAAGAAGTTACTTACAGCATAGCTTCATATTTATAATGAAATAGAGAAATAAAGGAGCAAATACTGTGTCTATTTTCTTTCCACATGTTAAACTTCTGAGACATTTTAAAGATAGAAATATTTCTAATGTCTAAAAGATATGGTTGGACAGTGATTGGAAAACATTTTTACATGTTTAAGGAGCTGTGTGGAAAACTGCTTACCAATATTTAAGTCTAGTTTGTTTTATCCTAAGCCATATTCCTAGGTTTTCAGATTCATGGTTGGGATTCCATTTTCCATATTGTCATAAATGTCTACAGTATATCTTTCTCTATCACTTTCCTAGTAATGACACATGTAATCTAGCTTTTCAAAATGCTTGGAACCCTGCTATTCTAACACTCTTCCCAGCCTCCTCATATTCTTCTGTTCCTTTACTAGCTGTAGAAATCAGATTTAACTTTCAAGACTCCCCTCAGATATCTTCAGAAAGGCTTTGCTGAGCCCTGAACCTGAATTTCTTTTCATTTGCTTCCAAAGTATCCTCTACATGTCATGTATATAATTAATTCTGTTACTATGAGTTTACTTTGGTTATGTCTACTACACTATAAGCTCTCTGAAGGCAAATACTAGTGCCCTTTTCTATAATCCTCATTCACTGAACAAATAAGTGAATGAGTCATTTAATAAGAAAGAATGAATTATGTTCTAATTGTTTCTTTATACTGTATTTAGGAATGTTTAGCAAATACCATCACCATTCTGAAGCCCAAGTTAAATTTTATTCTAAAGGCTCAAAATAGCATCAGTATTAGTGCTAATAATAACTATCAACTTCTGATATAGACCATTACTTTATGAGCCCTAGCTGAAGTACCATAAACATCACTATCATTTCCATATATTTCTAAGTATTTGGGGAATAACTCAGAGATAATTAATTATATATAGGCCTGACAGGTTCTCATCCCATTTTTATAATGTAGCTCTTATATATGCTGATAAATTTTGACAAACTACAGTATTAATATAATGAAATTCAATCTGAAAGAATGGAGGAATTTTAAGTTTAATCCACATTAACAATCAGTACTTAACATTGTTTGGCATGTGTTCCAGATTTTTTAAAAAAAAACAAAAAACAACTCTTACAAAGTTTAGGAAACCTGTTTATTTAGAATAGCAACAATAACACACAATGTTCTGTAATGCTGTGTAGGAAACACAATGTTCTGTAATGCTGTGTAGGAAACTCAACTTTGGTATTTGATGTGAATACCAAAGTCACAAAATCAGATCAGTTTATTAGAATTAGCACTGAATATTACATATAACTTCTGAATACAGTGTGTCCGTAAAGTCATGGTGCACTTTTGACCGGTCACAGGAAAGCAACAAAAGATGATAGAAATGTGAAATCTGCACCAAATAAAAGGAAAACTCTCCCAGTTTCATACCTATTCAGTGCAGTTCAATGTGGGCTCATGCAGATTTTTTAGGGCTCCTTAGGTAGCTATCCCGTATAGCCTCTACAGACTTGTCACTGACTGATGGCCTACCAGAACAGGGTTTCTCCACCAAACTGCCGGTTTCCTTCCACTGCTTATCCCACCGAGTAATGTTATTCCTATGTGGTGGTGCTTCGTTATAAACGCGCCAATATTCATGTTGCACTTTTGTCACGGATTCAAATTTAGCGAGCCACAGAACACACTGAACTTTCCTCTGTACTGTCCACATCTCGACTTGCATGGCCGTGGGCTGCTCCGCTGTATACACAGTGTTACGTCATAATCTGTGCATGCGCACATGCTGCCACATCATCCTACAGAAACTGGGAGGGTTTTCCTTTTATTTGGTGCAGATTTCACATTTCTATCGTCTTTTGTTGCTTTCCTGTGACCGGTCAAAAGTGCACCATGACTTTACAGACCACACTGTATATTTTGAGAATATGTGTTAAAAATTCTATTATAACCAATATCTTTTCAGAAGAGAATTTAAGAGTTATATTTCTAAATGCAGCTTTATGATTCCTTTTAAGAATGTTCCTGAACTTCCAGACACTACAGAGCATTCTAGAACTGACCTGACACGTGATTTAGCAGCATTGCATGAGATTTGTGTGGCCCATTCAGATGAACTGCGAACACTCAGTAATGAGCGTGGTGCACAGCAGGTAGGTTTTAGCACGTTCTCCTTAACAGTGATGTTTTATTAGCATTTAAAAATCTCAGAGTAAGTAGCTGAATTATGGTCAGCATTTTTATAAGTTATATTACATTTTAAAGAATGAACCATAATCCATAAGATCTCAGCAGACAGGAATAAGCTCAACCTAAGATTATATATTTTTGATACTGCAGCAATAGTCAAATCTTGCTCTTGAATCTAAATTAATGTTAACTTGACTGAAAAGTGATGTTCATATACTTCAGTGGCATGTGTGAAAATGGCATATGAACTAGTAAGTCAACAGTAATTGGCTTTTACTTTTGTCTCACACAAAGTACATGGCCAAGTGACTCACAAACTGTCAGAAAAATGAGAATTATTCAGGAAGCTTAATAAAAATACTTCAAGCGCTAGTACAGAAGTTCTAGAGTGTGACGTTAGAAATAGCCATTTCTAATGGCTCTTCCTGGGTAGCCTCACTACACTGGCCAGCCAACCATTTGGCAGGGAGGGATCTCATAGCAGAGATTCAAAGACTGACTTTTCTTCAACTTGATATTCCAAAGTTAAGTTTAAGATAATGATTTGGCTCATTAAGGTTCTTAATCACTTTAGAAACTTAGTGTACTATGGGCCTACTTATGTGCCTATGGCACGTATGATGTCTCCTTGCTACACTGGGGCTAGTTTATAGTACTTGCTATACATGCTAAAATTCTTACTGTAGAGTTTGGGCCAATGTAAAGTGTTCACTAGACTCTAAGCTGTTTGCCCTTGCTTATTAGGTTTAAGATGTGTGTATCGTTTATAATGAGAAATCTGTTTTCTTGCCTAAGTCTATACAAGAATTTCTGGTCACTTTGGTGTAAAAAAAATTCTATTTTAACACTATGACCAAAACTATTCAATCCTTTGGAAGCTTTCACAATTTTGTTTTCAGTAGAATGGTACTATTATGGCTTTTTTCAAGTCCACATCTCCATCCCTGACTGAGCTTTCATTTACTAATTTTCGTATCATTTTTTTCTTGTCTAGCATGTACTGAAAAAGCTTCTGGCTATAACAGAACTGCTTCAACAAAAACAAAACCAGTATACAAAAACCAATGACATCAGGTAGCAGTCTTCACCCAAGTGTTCTGCATGGATTCAGCATGCCCACCACTGTAATTTCACATCAGTATGTCTCCTTTGCTCTTGCCAAAAAATAGCACACCTTTCCACATTCCAGTGATGTGTGAGCTATGCAAAGAAAACTCTAGATTCTGCTGGTGAGTGTGCCAGCAGCTCTGTAAGCTATCTGTGCAGGATATTGCACTTTTCCACATATGGAATCCATCTTTATCAGCCTCTGAGCCTTGGTGTGCAGATCACCTTTCATACAGCAGAATGCTATGACTCTAGCTTGAACTTTAAGAATGTATTTTCAATACATCCAATTGCCAAAGTTTTGCTGTCTTGGAAACAGAACTATGAAATCAACTGACAAAAAGCATTCTCTATCAACAATCGAGTATAACTGGATTGCAGACTGTTCTGTTAACTTCTTCCTCGTATTAGGAATATGACCATTTGACTGTTCAATGACTATTATTTGTATTTACAGTTTCCAGAGTTTGCCATCATAATAGGAACAATCTTTGCTGTATACTTTTTAAAAATACTGTGCTATTTCTCTTGCTGGAATTGTTAAAAGAAAATATATAGAATGGATGGATCTTCTCATCAGCTTTATTTTTTAAACATGCCACTTATTTGTTCAAACTGTCAAAGATTGTATTTAGATCTCAATGCTTTTTTAAAATGTTTACAACAGTAAATATTTTGAATTCAATAAATACTATTGGTCATTGTACTGATCAATGCATGTTACCCATTCATCCATTTTATAGATTACCAATTTCTTTTGTATTTTTAAGAAAACATAGAATGCTTTTTGTTCAAAGTATTCATTAATTCCAAGTTGATTTTTTATAATTTTTTCAGTCACTTAAAAGTTATTCAGCTTTGAACTTCTGACTACTTGTATCTGCTAGGTATTTAGTTTGTATAGTTTTATTTGCTTCTGTATGTGTATTTTTGTGAAGTATTCAAAAGAGTTAAGTTAAAATAAAACCAAGGGATATAAAATAATCAATTACTTCTGTCTAAATACAGGTAAGCATTTAATTTCATTTTCTTCCTCATTTACAGACAGTTCAAACTGTACAGGGAGGAGAATGGAAGGTGTATAAAAAGAGCAACGGCATATCAAAATGGGGAGACAGGAGCTAAGCGACACAAACTGCTCACAAAACTTTATGAAGTGATAAAAAAATCCCCATTTTTGTGAGCAGTATATTAGGAAAAGCATTTCGAATAGCAAATAAAGTTTTCTTTTAAACTTACTCATTTTGGAGAGGGGGCAGGAACATGAAGCACCAATTCCCATATGTGCCTTAACTAGGCAAGCCGGGGGTTTCAAACTGACAACCTCAGTGTTCCAGGTTATGCTTTATCCACTGCACCACCAGAGGTCAGGCCCGACAGTAAATCAATTTTTTAAAGGCCTCTATCCCAAGAGCAACAATTTGTCAATCAGAGGGATAGAATAAAGTGTTAATGTAGGAAGTTTCTGGGGAAGATTTCTGTGGAGCAGCTAGCACTGGTGTAGTATAAACATAGTTGAACTGTGGAAGCTAAAAACTGAACATACCCTGTACTTCTTTTTCAAGCAATTCCAGTTTCCCTTTCTGTACCATATTACTGTACCATATTACTTTCCTCTTTTCCATCCCTTGTGCTTTTTTCACTCAACAACCATAATAGTATCCAACTTGGTGTCCTTCCTTTGTGTCACAGGATAGAGGACAGACCTGGAAGGGGTATAAATTAGTGACATCTCTGAAATACCTATTTTGACAATATTTAGAAAGGTCTAAAACCCTAGTGTTAGGCAATTTGGTTCTCTCCCTGTAATCACACTTCAGTCTCCAGCAGTACTGACCTATCATATGTCATTCCTCAGTCTGAAATGCTTTTCCCTCTTCGGCCTTTTACTTCTTTAAAAAACAAAACTTAAAATATGTTTGTGTCTTAAGCTATAATACAGGGGTCCCCAAACTTTTTACACAGGGGGCCAGTTCACTATCCCTCAGACCGTTGGAGGGCTGGACTATAAAAAAAAAAACTGAACAAATCTCTATGCACACTGCACATATCTTATTTTAAAGTAAAAAAAACAAAACGGGAATACAATATTTAAAATAAAGAATAAACCTGACCAGGCAGTGGCGCAGTGGATAGAGCGTCGGACTGGGATGCAGAGGACCCAGGTTCGAGACCCCGAGATCGCCAGCTTGAGCGCGGGCTCATCTGGTTTGAGGAAAAGCCCACCAGCTTGAACCCAAGGTCGCTGGCTCCAGCAAGGGGTTACTCTGTCTGCTGAAGGCCCGCGGTCAAGGCACATATGAGAAAGCAATCAATGAACAACTAAGGTGTTGCAACGCGCAATGAAAAACTAATGATTGATGCTTCTCATCTGTCTCCGTTCCTGTCTGTCCCTGACTCACTCTCTGTCTCTGTAAAAAAAAAAAAAAAAAAATAATTAAAATAAAGAACAAGTAAATTTAAATCAACAAACTGACCAGTATTTCAATGGGAACTATGGGCCTGCTTTTGGCTAATGAGATGGTCAATGTCTGGTTCCGTATTTGTTACTGCTAGCCCTGACGCATGCATCCCGCGTCACCAGAAGTAGTACTGCACGTGAGCGATGCCACGCTTTGCGGCGCCGCCACATACAGTACTCCAGGAGCATAGGATGTGGATGCATCCTGTACTCCTCTCACTGACCACCAATGAAAGAGGTGCCCCTTCCGGAAGTGCGGTGGAGGCCGGATAAGTGGCCTCAGGCCGAATGTGACCCGCGGGCTGTAGTTTGGGGACCCCTGCTATACTAGGAAACCGTTCTTTACTTTTGCATTCCTTACAGTAACTAGCTAGTCAATCATGAAATAAAACGTCTACATTGGGGCTTGGATAAAAAAATTTGAGATAAAATGTGGCCTTTGCTCTGACGCCAGGTTTAGTGACCTAAAAGAAACAAGGTAATCTCTGAACAGCTTCCAATTGTCTCTAGCCCCACAGCACTGGTACTTAACCTGAACTAGAAGAGGATCAATATAGGCTTCTTCCACTCCATACTTCCTGAGTTTTATTCCTCTTACTCAATGAGAAGGACACTAAAAATAAATCAGAAAAACTCTACCTAAAATGTTATTTTTTTAGAGAATACACATATAGTAAACACTGCCCTCAAATACTAAGATGTTATCAGAACAGTACCTAGACTCCAATGGAAAGTGCGACAAGGGATGCAATTACAGTGAAGAGGGTGTATCCATATAAAAGACCCAGGGCAGCTGAGTTTCTCAGAATGCCTCCCAACCAGTTTTCCAGAGAAAAATATGACATCTATAATTTGGTTCCAACTTAGAAACTGAGTAAGATTACAGTTAATAAACAAATGTTATAATGGCCAACATTTATTGAACAGTTAGTATATAAAGGCGTTCTAATTAATCCTGTGAGCAGTCAGCATTATTTTCCTCATTTTCACCTTGGGAAACGGGCACAGAGAGCGTTAGTAATTTGCCCAAAGTGTAATCATGATCCACACTAAAGCCATTTGGTGCCCCAGTCTGTGCATTTAATATTTTTATATCCACTCCTTTCTTTTAATTAATTTAATCTGAAAATTTTCTAATGAAATATACATATAGATTCACTCAGGTAATCTACCAGGTTAATTATAAAACTGAACATATGATTTGCTACCACCTCCTTTACTTTTAGCAACTTAAGGTTTTTATCTGGACAGCTATTAAAGACTGCCTGTTTGATTGCTTTCTTTGTTAAAAAAAAACCATTAAGAAATGTTTGCAGTTAACTAATTGAGGAAACAAATATTCCTGGTTGACAAGCTTTCAGTACTATGAAACAGTTGAATTACATTCCATAGTTCAGTAAGTAGTAACATACAAATAGCTAAGTATATCAGGATGGCAGCTGAGAAGCCATATATAAACATTTCTAGAGGGCAAAAAGCATTTCCTAGCATGTTTAAAGCAGACTACTACATCTTGTTTTTCTTGGTGCCTTTTTTCAAAACAGATGTTTGCTTATTGCCTTTCGTTTAAAACAAGAGGCAAATAAATTACAGCTTTATTTTGGCTACTATAGAGACTAATTTGATATGAATCAGGTGCTATTCTGGGTCCTCTGAAGATGTTTTATTTCACATGAAGGCTACCCTGAAAATAAGGAACTTCCAAGTAAATAGTTTACTATATTTTGATGCTTTCACATTATTTCATTTTAAATGCCAGATCATCGTTGATTTGTAGGCATTGACAAATCAATTGTAAATAGTCAGAGCGAATCTACCAGGTCATCATCAGTCCATTCTTCCTAAGAAGGAAAAAAGATGTAGTAAGGATAACATTCTACTTAACCGTAACCAGCACTGTTGACCTTCTTGCCTCCCTTTAGGAAAATGTTCTCCTTTTCCTATGCGGAATACATAAAATAGATAAACCAGGAAAATCTGTAGATTTTTAATCATATAGTAAATATGGCATGGTCTCACCAGACATTCCAATGTCAGGAACAAAGGTTATAGTAATAATCTTTTGCCTCTGATTATTTATTTATACCTGACTTGCCAGGTATAATTCTTTTTAAAGGTAGGAGAAGAATCCTTGGAGAATAAGAAATAGAGCAAAATTTTTTAGGATGTATGTCTATCCCTGCTGCTTTTTATGACCATAGGATTCTTCATAAAGTAACTATTATACTGCTTCAAAGAGACTAAGAAAGATGTGAGAGAAATTCCTGTAATTAATAGACAATATACATGAAGGATACAAAAAAAAAAAATGAAGGCTTTCAAAACCACCCTCCACACATACATCGTGTGTGTGTGTGTGTGTGTGTTAGTGCTTTCACTCTGGGAGTAATAAAATCCTGAGTAGCAGAATGCATAGTAATAACATTGACCTTTGGAGAACATACCTCCTCCTGTTTGGATTTCTTTGAGACATAATCATCATCTTCATAGCCTTTCCTCTTCTTCCTATAATTAGGTAACCATCAATAATCTAACAACTGGCAACATAACTATAAACTAGCAAGGCTATATGAAATACTATGTATCTACCGATGAACAAAGTCTTAGATACATGGAAAGAGAGAAAGAATTAGGAAGATGAAATCTTTCAAATTAATCTTTAAATTTAATGTAATTCTAATTAAAATCATAATAAAAATTTTCATGGAACTCGGTAAATCTAAACTAACTCTGACCTGAGAAAGATTATGCAAAAATAGCAAAAGGAATCTGAAAAACATGCAAGTCCGGGGCCCATGTACCAATTCTCATCCAAACACTATTTGGAAAGACTATGGTAATTAAAAGTGTGGTATTCACAAAGAGTTTTAATAGATTTAAATGACTAGAGCAGATAGTTTAAAAAAAAAAAAACTATGTAGGAATTTAATAAGTAGAAAAAGTTATGAAATATTAAAAAAACAGCTGCTACAACAGGTTATTTATTTTAAAAAAAAGATTGTTACCTCAGACCATTCATAAACAATTCTAAATGTTTTTAATAGCTAAAAAGGCAAAATAGATTAATTTACATTAAAAGGCAGAAGTATAAAAGCATAAAGCAAATGACAAATTTCCTTATATATCACAGTGACAAAAAATGGAAAAATATAGATGTCTAATATATTAAAGATGAGTATGAGTATATAAAATATAGAACTACAAACCAAAATAACAACAAAAAATGGGCAAGGGTTTTAAGTAGCAATACAGAATGAGAAATACAAAATGACTGTTAAGAACATCACAGTCATAGGGGAAATGCCAAAATACTGGTCTGCTTTTCACCCAGATGGGCAAAAGTTAAATACTGATACTATTAAATGTTGTACAATATGTATGAAAAGAAGAAACTTTATTTCATACACAAATGCAGAGACAAGGCTGGCAAAAGTAAACCACCTCTGAGGACGAGATTGGGATTTGGGTTTTGGTCAAAGAGAACTCTGTTTTACCTGTATTGACTGACTTTAATAATGATGGTATAGTTATTACTTGTGTAATAAAAAGATAAAAGAATTTTAAAGGCCAAGAAAATATTTTATTCTAAAGTAGTGCTTTTCAGTTGCTCTATTAACCATTTTTAGTGTGCGGTAAGTACAGAAACTGACTGTGAGAAGCTTTCACAGAAAGTTGGTAAGTTATGACTGCCCAATCAAATAAAAACTGAAACTTACATGGCTTTTTTGTTCATTTTTCTAGTAATGTTATATTTTACAAAAGTATAGGTTTGTAATGAATCCAGTCCTGTTCAGTTTAAGAAGCACCATTCAGATACAAATAGATATGCAAAATTTGCTGGGCACAGTACAAAGTGTATAGTAATTTCACTAAGATGTAAACTGGCAACTAAGAATTTTGGGTTATGGTCCATTCAGTCACCTAGCTAGAAAGGTAGGATTAATAGTAGTAGTTTGTGGTCTAATGCAGGGGTTGAAAACTTTTTCATTGAAGGGCTAGATAGCCTGCAGCGCAGCCAGGACCAAACCCAGCATGTACAGGTTTCCCTATGGATACAGACCTATGATAAAGTTTAATTTCTAAGTTAGGCACAGTAACAGATGAACAATAATAGCTAGTAAACATAATATACTCTAGTAAGTTCTGTGGTCTCTCAAATTATTGTACAGTATATACAGCATGGATATGCCAGACAAAGGGATGATTCATCCCAGCTGAGACAGCAGGATGTCACAAGATTTCATCACACTACTCAGAATGATGCACAATTTAAAATTTATGAATTTTTTATTTTTGGAATTTTCCATTTAATATTATTGGACAGTTGACAAAAATTGAAAAGCAAAACTACGGACTGGGAGCAGGAGGACTACTATACTTTCATTCAAGTTAACATCCTTCTCTAACCACTCCTTCATTCTTGTCAGTTACCAATGAAACCCAGGAATGAAATCCTCCAATTTTATGTTCTGTGCTAAGCCATGGTTTGCAGTTTTACCATTCCTATTACAGGCCCAGATTGCCAACTGTTTAAACTCCTAAATGATTAGGTTTAAGTAAATCCTTCAATTTGCAAAGCATCAAGATCCTGAATATGGTGATTTACACATTCAGCCTACAAATCAATAAGAGACATTATGGACGTTCTTTATGGCTGCAAAAAATAAAACTAAGACAAATCTAGCAGCACATCTTCATATTGATTCCGCCTTCAATATAATGTTCACCACTGCAAAGAAAATATGCCAAGTTTCCCTAGAGTAGCTAACAGAAATAAATCTGGAACAGTACACCTGTTCCATAGATGAGATCTCAGACCACAAAGAATCCAAAAATTAAAAGGGCAAAAAGAAATTCAGGGATTCCCATATCAAAACTACTTACGTAATTACATTAAGTGCAAGCTCAGCAGAGTGACATCTCTCCAACTTCTGTTTCAGAACAGCAACTTCTTCAGGTCTGGGTGGTTCATACTTTTTTACCAAGTTTCTCATGCCTATGTGGATATAAAAAATGACTCAGATAAAAGGGAGTTGAGTATTTTCCCATCTTTGTAAAGAACAACATAAAACACTTGAAATGATGTGGTTCTTTCAGGATTTGTATTCACAGTGAACACTATACTTCTAGCTCAAGTAGTATCAGCTATCTGCTGCTTAGCCCATATCATGTATTACATTAAGATAAGCACCCTCTATAGCAGGAGTCGGGAACCTTTTTGGCTGAGAGAGCCATGAACGCCACATATATAAAATGTAATTCCATGAGAGCCATACAATATGTTTTAACACTAAATACAAGTAAATGTGTACATTTTATGTAAGACCAACACTTTTAAAGTACAATAAGTCTCTGAATTCTTTTTAATAACATTGTTATGCTGTTGCTAACCAATGATGAATAAAGTACTTCTTACCATTAATGCGACTTCTGGTGCTGCATGGTTTTGCTGATGGCTTTGTAATCTGGTTGATATGTGCTGAGGTTAAGCTTCATGCAGGTGTTGAGACTTCCACCAGTTAAACGTGATCGTAAGTTGGTCTTAACCTTCTTTAGATGTGAGAAAGACCGCTCACATGCATACGTAGAGCCAAACATTGTCAGTACAGCAATACTCACAGGCTGCAGTGTGTATGTGACGGGAAGCTAGTTCCAAGTTTTGACAATCAGCTGGTCCGCGGGTTGAAGTTTTTTCATTATTCCCCACTTGTGTTTGCTCGCCAACTCTGCTTGCTGTCGTGCAAGTCTTTCCAAATCTTCATTCAGTGACTTGACCTTATTCACCCACATGTTTGAGGACTTCAGTTCAGCAGTTTGTAGCTCAAAAATCTCTGACAGAGACACCGGGGATGTAACTCAGGTCGGCGCTGTCCACGCCACACTCGTGTGGATGAGTGATGAATTTAAAAAGACTAGCGCACTCACGAAATTCTCCAAAGCGCACTTTGAATGACTGCAGATTAGATGTGAAGCCCGCTATCTGCTGGAGATCAAGGTGTTGAGCAGGGTCACTAGCTGTGCATACATCTTTAAATTCTCCCAGTTTTTCAAACTGTAGTAAACGACCTGTTTCAATGTTGGCGATGAAGAGTTCCAGCTTGTTTTCAAATGCAAACACTGCTTGTTGAAGGGATAAGACTGTATTTCCAACGCCTTGCATTTTCACATTGAGCTGGTTCAGATGTTCAGTGATGTCCACAGATAGTAGAACTTCAGGAGCCACTCAGTGTTAGCTAACTCAGGATGCTGGATGTTTTTCATTTCAAGAAAAGTCCAGATTTTGCTCAGACAAACCGCAAAACAGCTGAGCACCTTCCCTCTTGACAACCAATGCACATTGCTGTGCAGAAGCAGACCAGGATAATTATTCCCAACTTCATCCAGCAGTGTTTTAAACTGGCGATCATTTAAAGCTCAGGCAACAATAAAGTTGACCAACGAAATGACCAGTGACATCACCTCACCAAGCTGCTTGCCACACATCTGATCACAAAGTGCCTCCTGATGTAGAAGGCAGTGAAAACTTAGGATGGGTCTCTTTTCATGTTCATGAAGAAGCGCTATGAATCCTGTTTTTCCCCACCGTGCACGGAGCACCATCAGTACACACTGAAATAAGTTTATCCATTGGTAGATTGTTTTCTTTAGTGAACTCAGTGAAAGACTTGAATAAATCCTCCCCTCTTGTTGTCTCTTTCATAGGCAAAACAGCAAGACTTTCTTCACGTAGTGTGTCACCAACAGCATACCTTGCAATCATACTGAACTGGGATATATGGCTTATGTCTGTTGACTCATTCAAAGTGAGAGAAAAGAATGGTGCTGCATTTATGTCCTTCACTTGTGTTGCCTCAATTTGATTTGCCATCATGATGGTACGATCGTGAACAGTTCTTGCCAACAGAGGCATGTCTTTTATTCATTTGGTTATCTGGTCTTTATCCGAAAAATCATCAAAAAGTTCATTGGCAACATCAAGCATGAATGTTTTGGCATACTCCCCATCTGTGAATGACTTTCCATTTCTCACAACTGCTAAAGCACCAGCCAAGCTAGCCGAATTCCAGTCACCTTGTTGGGTCCCAACACGGAGTTGCTGCTGACTAGCTTGCACTCTGCACAGTAGCTCTTGACATGCTTTCTTCCTGCTGTTCCCCACTGGATATTTCAATGTAAATGTAGTATGGTGTATGTTGAAGTGCCATTTTATATTTCACTGTTTCATCGATGCAATTTTATCATTGCATATTAGACTCACTGCAGAACCTGCTTTCTCCACAAAGGTGAATTCCTCTGTCCATTCCTGCTGAAAAGTACGATACTCCTCATCTTTTTTTCTTTTAGCCATCTTCATTGTCAAAAGGGTTTCTGCAATTAGCTAGCTGACTACTTGATTAAAAGGAGGGAAGTTTAGTTCCTGACCTTACAACGACCCGTGTACGTTACGCATTATCCAATAAAAATTTGGTGTTGTCCCGGAGGACAGCTGTGATTGGCTCCAGCCACCCGCAACCATGAACATAAGCGGTAGGAAATGAATGGATTGTAATACATGAGAATGTTTTATACTTTTAATGTTATTATTTTTTTTATTAAAGATTTGTCTGCGATCCAGATGCAGCCATCAAAAGAGCCACATCTGGCTCGCGAGCCATAGGTTCCCGACCCCTGCTCTATAGTCTAGTATTTTCTTCAAATCCTACTGTGGTCACTTACCCCTGCATGACTTAGTCAACGTGCTTTGTTCCTTGCCACCAACCATGTTCATAGCATTCTATCCTATTCAGGGGTCCCCAAACTTTTTACACAGAGGGCCTGTTCACTGTCCCTCAGACCGTTGGAGGGGCACCACATACAGTGCTCCTCTCACTGACCACCAATGAAAGAGGTGCCCCTTCCAGAAGTGTGGTGGGGGCCGGATAAATGGCCTCAGGGGGCTGCATGCGGCCCGTGGGCTGTAGTTTGGGGACGCCTGCAGATGGTGGGTCAAGAGTGTACTTCTTGTTGACAAAAGACACCAGTATTACATAACATGCAATAAAGGGAGGAAGCTTACTAAAAATACATCAATTGATGATCTTTTGCTTTACTAACATACAGAACCTATTCAATGAAATATCACCAAGAAAACAAAAATGTCCTTTTTAGGCCAAAAACAAGACTGTCAGTGACTTAGAAACATCATCTACCTGAATTGTTCATTATTCAATGACAATAAGCCAAAGAATATAAATCTCAAGACTTATCAGGGGAATGATGATAAATCCAGGGCTTAATATTAGCCAGCCACATGCTCCAAATGGGGGACTGTATGCTAACTTGTTTCATAACACAAATAAAGCAATGTTTTCAACAGAATTAATACTTGTGACTCAATACCCTTAGGACAGTATCTGTGTTCTGAAAAATTATAAATAACATACCTTAGTATCATTAAAGCTCTTGAGGTTTTTTTTAAGAGCTATTATTTCATATTAAAATAAGTAAAGTTAATGTACTGAGAAGAAATCAGTAATAAAACTGGCAGTTATAAAAGGATTACTGTGGGTTATATTGAAGGTCCCTTCTACCTACTAAATTCCACGATCCTAATTAACAATAGCCAAACCACAATTAGCTTTGGAAGTGAACCCTCTAGTGGTGTAACTGAACACCTTCAGGTTTATGATTTATAAATCACAAATCCATCGTTCTCAATAGAAAGGGAGGAAGCCCTCAGGATCATTTCAAACAGATATCAAGAAATAATGCTTTGATATCCTGAAGCATCTTAAATTTTAAAGCATAAAAATCACTCCCATTTACTAACTACCATCTAAGATCAAAGATCTTCAACCTCACATTTTACTGGTTTATTCAGCATTTAATTATAATTAACAAGGATATTGGCACAATTTGGGTGACAAATACAATTGACTTTTAATCCTAAAGAATAGCCAAATAGCCCTGAGCTTTCAATGTGATGGCCAAGAATGAAGACTAGAGAGGACTGGCTAATACTCTCCTCAACCCCTAAAACAGGGTTACTCAACATAAGCAGTATTGATAGTTTGGGCTGATAATTCTGTTGTAAGAGGCCGTATTAGTTTTCTGAGGCTATTATTAAAAAATTACTACAAACTTATTAGTAAGGCTTAAGACAACAGGAATATATTCTCTTAGTTCTGAAGCCCAGGTATCTAAAATCAATTTCACTGGGCTACAATCAAAATGTTGCCAGGATCACACTTTCCCGGAGGCCCTAGTAGAAAATCCATTCATTCTCTTTTCCAGCTTCTGGTGGCTGCCTGCATCCTTTGGCTTGAGGCCATAAACTAATTTTCAAGGAAGCATCTTCAAATCTCTCTCTGCTATCTTCACAATGCCTTATCTGTGTCAAATCTTCCTCTCTGTCTTTCTCTAACAAGGACTCCCATGATTGCATTTCAGCCCTATCTGGATTTATCACATCTGAAAAAAAACTTTTTTTCTCCCATATATGTTAAGATTTATAGGTTTCAGGGATTAGTACAGTACATGGCTATCTTCCGGGGAGCCATTTATCAGCTTGCCAAGGGGGTATACTGTGAATTTTAACATGTTTAGCAGCATTCTTACTTATACCCATTGGATGCTATTAGCAGCCACTACCACACCTCAAGTTATGACAGCCAAAAATGTCTCCAGATATTGCAAAAATCGCACCCAGTTGAGAAAGTTTTTATAATAACAAAATGACTAGCAAATGACACGTTAACAAGTTAAAGCTGATTTATCTACAAAACAGAAGTTAGAAATTTAAATATTACCTTTAAATCAAGTTCCCTTTAGATCTTTTCAGTGCCTATCATATATTTGTAGAAACTTTAGAATAACTTGTTTTGAAACTCAACCCTTTCTGAATCTGATTATATTTTTACTTTCTTAAGTTCTATATGTATAAAAACTGTTTTTTACATATACCTTTCTATTTGTTTCCCACCATTACATCCTTCATGCCTCAAAGATTATAATTCAATGAAAGTAAATATACTGCTCACAAAAATGAGGGGATATTTTATAGCTTCATATTCATTTTAAAATATCCCCTCATTTTTGTGAGCAGTATATAAACAACATCTGTTACCTCAATTTAAATATCAAGATGATATTTTACAAAGTAGCTCTGTTATATAGAATATTTTGTAAGGTGTTCTTTTACTTACTTTTCATTATATCTAGTAATTGTGACAAGCAAGTTCTATTCTCTTTCAGCATCAGACTTTCTGATAAATAACTGGCAAAAAAGGAAAAAAGTTTTAATCTATTTGGATTCATTATAGCATCTTGAGAAAACCTGAGAAGTTATTTTCCTCCATATTTAATTCATCATCAAGGTCAACTTTCAAATTAATTTACAAAGTATTACAAAACAATAATTTGGACTCCACAAAACTATTATTAAACTAATTATTAAAATGTTTAATATTCAAAGTTTCATTCAATTTCAGAGGTAAGAAAATAACAATAGCAACAATCATTACTTTTAATGTTAAGTGTTTAGTATATCAACATTATGAGTCCGAACCTCATTTTACAGATGAAGAGTCTGAGTAGCAGGAACAGACAGGTCATGACCATGTAACTTGCACAAAGTCATATGGCAAACAGGTCACAGCTGGAACTTGGCATTACTAAGGATTATCTCTCTTCTCAATACCAAGTTCATGTTAATTATAGTTGTTGTTCTTGGGTCTAATAGCTACTAAAACCAGTAAGAATATCACCCCTTGCTTTACAAGTCTATTATACCTTTTTTGCATCATGTCCAAATCAAAAATTTTAATACTTTTTCATATGGCTACGAAGCCCAGTTATTCATTTTTCTCAGAACCAATGACAGTATATGAAGCTAATTTTTTATTTAACTATTTGCTCTGAGGTTTTATGTATCTAAACTTGATATATAATTGATCATAAGCCCAAGTGAACAGATTTTCAAGGCATAAGTAGTATTTCAAATGTGAATACCTTGAAATTAAGTTTACTCTTGGATGAAATAAAATTGCAAAAATAAGAAAGCCATAAATTCAGTGAAAAAGAAGAAAACCCAGAACTAACTGTAGAATATCCTATAAGTTGTAATCTAAAGCATTATCCAGAATATGACAACAGCACAGGGCTGTCCCTTTTTGAAACCAATTAATAATATAAAAGCAATACAACTCGCTTCGTTCAGGATGGTAGACTAGGTAGACATTGTGCTTGCCTTCTCTCATGACCATATAAAAATTACAACAAAATTATAAAACCATCACAGAAAACCATCTGAAGACTAGCTGAACAGAATTCCTGTGAGGACAGAAAGAAGCCATGCCAAGACTAGTAAAAGGAACAGAGATGCAAAATGGGCTGGTCCATCACCCAGGGGGTGGTAATTAAGAATTAGAAGGGAGGCTTCTGGCCAAAATGGAGGCATAGGGAAACATGGTATTTGCATCCTCCCACAACCATAACAAAATTATAATTAGAGACCACCCACCATTGAGAACTACCTGAAATCTAGCTGAATGTATGTCTTAAAACTAAGAATACAAAGAAGAAGCCAGGTTGAGACTGGTGGGAGGGGAGGAGATACAGAACAGGCTGGTCCCATACCCACATGTAGTGATTAAAAATTGGGAAGGATATCTTGGCTGTGGAGGTCCTCTCTGAGAAGAAAGGAATCCCAGCCCACACCAGGATCTGAGGCCAGGGTTCTAGTGTGGGGAAGAGAAGGCCCATAACTTCTGGCTGTGAAAACCAGTGAAGACTGTGGTTCAGTAAGATGAAGGGCTGCTGAAGTCTCAGGTGACCCTGTTTTTTTTTTTTAATTAAAGATATTATTCATTTTAGAGAGAAGAAGAGAAGGAAGAAGAGGGAGGGAGAGAGAGGGAGAGGGATGGAAGAAGAGGGAGAGAGAGAGAGAGGGAGAGAGAGAGAAAGAAGGGGGGAGGAGCAGGAAGCACCAACTCCCATATGTACCTTTACCAGGAGAGCCAGGGTTTTGAACCAGCAACCTCAGCGTTCCAGGTTGGTGCCCAGGCAATCCTTTTAAAGGGCCTGAGCATGAACTTACATGGACTGACTCATTCTGACTCCCAGCACTCTGACAACAGCTCAAAAGGCACTTAGGACATTCAAGGAGGTACTGAATTGTCTGGCTCTGGGATGAGGGACTAGAGGAGCAGCTTTCACCCAAAGTGCTGGCAAAGGTCATTGTTCCTTTGTTGAGCCCTCTCCCTGCAGATGCAGACAGGCACCATATCTAAGTCTCCATCAACCTAACAGTGCTTGCCCCAACCTGGAAATTTCCTGAGACTTTGTCCCACAACTGTCCTGTCTTGGCTCATGCTGTGGACTTTCTTATACTGTCTCAAATGTTCACAAACCCCAAATAAGCAATATCGGGCCTGAGCATGCTACATACCTCTTGCTGAGTGGCCCCAGTCCTGGCACTAACAGCAGCAAGACCAGTTCACAGCTTAGCCTCTTCTGGGCAACTCCAAGCCCAGCATAAGGACCAGCCATCTACAGATCACTCAATACCTCATGCTGCATGACCATGGGCTGCGCACAGATGGTGGCTGACCTTGGTCTACATGTCCTGGGAGGCACCAAAGCCAGTGCACAAAGTAGCCAGATTCAGACCATCCTGGAGCACCACCTGACAACCGCATGAGTGACATACTCAGGAAGTAGAACAGGTCGGCAACAGGGCCCTGATGAAGCAAGTTCTGCTCGGCAGCGTCAGCCCCTGCACAGCAGCTCCATCCCTGGAGTCACCAATCTTCCTGGGAGCTGATTCTTCCCATTCATGAATCAATAGCAATCAAGGCTCAACTACAACAGAAGGTTGTACACAGCTACCACAGCGAGTACATCTAGAGCGCCTGGCTTGGGTGACTGGAGAGGCTGCATCACTGGGACCTACAGGACATCTACTACATAAGGCCATCATGCTAAGACTAGAAAGCATAGCAGATCTACCTAAGTACAGTGGTACCTTGAGATACGAACAGACCAACATACAAATTTTTTTTTTTTTTTTTTTAAGATACGAGCTGTGACTTGGTCCGTATTTTTGTTTGAGATCCAAGCGAAATCCCAAGATGAGTCATGATTCAGGAAGCTGCTGCCAGTTGGCACGTTGGTGCACAGGTCCAGTATCAGCAGTTTGATATATGGGTTGATTGACTTATGAGCTTGGTTACAGAACGAATTCAATTCATATCTCAAGGTACCACTATAGATAAAAAACAAACAAAAAAAAAAAAACAGAGAGGCAGCCAAAATGGGGGGGTAAAGATACTTCAAATAAAAGAACAGAGAAATCTCCAGAAAAAGAACTAAATGAAATGGAAGTAATCAAACTACCAGATACAGAGTTCAAAACAGTGTTTATATGATGCTCAAGGATATACAGTGAGAAGTTCAAAAGCATAAAAAAAGAACACAGAAACCATATAAAATAAACAGTCAGAAATGAAGAATATAACAACTGAAATGAAAAATACACCAGAAGGAATCAACAGCAGATTAGATGAAGCAGAAAATCCAATCAGTGGTTGGGAAGACAAGGTAACAAAACATTCAGAGCAGATAGGAAAAAGAATTTTAAAAAATGAGAAGATAGTTTAAGGGACCTCTGGACAACATGAAGTGTACCAACATAGGGGTGCCAGAAGTTGAAGAAAGGGAGCAAGGGATTGAGAACCTATTTGAAGACATAATGACTGAAAACTTCCTTAATCTGGTGAACAACAACAAAAAATTCCAAGTCCAAGAAGCACAGAAAGGCCCAGAGAAGATTAATCAAGAGGCCCACAAGAAGACACACAGATTAAAACTGCAAAGGTTAAAGACAAAGAAGCTTAAAAGTTGTAAGAGAAAATCGGTCGGTTACCTACAAGGGAGCTCCCATAAAACTGTCAGATGATTTTTCAACAGTAACTTTTGCAGACCAGAAGGGATTGGTACAATATAGTCAACGTGATGAAAAAAGTACCTACAAAGATGACTCTACCAAGCACAGCTATCATTTAGAATTGGAAGACAGAAAAAGAGCCTCCCAGACAAAAAATAGCTAAAGGAGTACATCATTACCAATTCAGTATTACAAATATGTTAAAATGATCTTTCATCTTTCTCTGAGAAGATAAAAAATATAAATGAAACGCTAATCTTTATTATATGCGACTTAAGTGTCTGTTTGTCGCCAATAGCTTATTGGTTGCTTGCGTAACTGTACTAGCCAATGCGGTGAAGTTGCCACGGCATTCAAATAGTCCCGCCTTCTGGCATGCCACCTCACAAATTGAGGTTAAAGATTGGAGCAATTATTATGCTGTTAAGAAATCCTAACACCAGGCCTGACCTGTGATGGCGCAGTGGATAAAGAGTCAACCTGGAAATGCTGAGGTTGCCGGTTCAAAACCCTGGGCTTGCCTGGTCAAGGCACATATGGGAGTTGATGCTTCCTGCTCCTCCCCCTTCTCTCTCTCTGTCTCCTCTCTCTCTCTCTCTCTCTCTCTCTCTCTCCTTTCTAAAATGAATAAATAAAATTAAATAAAAATTAATTTAAAAAAATTAAAAAAAAAAAAAAAAGAGAAAGAAATCCTAACACCAGAAGGGGTCTTTGCAATCGTACAAGACTAGAGGTTCTCCAATTGAAAAATAATGTAATAATAGCTAAGTCTTTGACTGGCTCCTCTAAAGGTGAAATACATGTCATTCCAAGAATTGATTTGGGTCCATCTCAAACAGGGTTGCCATTTCAATTGAGATGTAGACAATTTCCTGTAAAACTTGCCTTTGCTATGACCATCAATAAGTCTCAGGGCCAAACGCTTAAGCATGTTGGCATTTTTTTACCTGAGCCTGCATTTGGACATGGTCAACTTTATGTTGCCTGTTCAAGAGTTCGTGAAAGAACGGACGTAAAATTAAAAATAATTGATGGTCCTCTGCAAGGCGAGCTTAAAAATGATGGAAAGATCTACACAAGAAATGTGTACAAAGAGATCTTTGACATGTGAATTAACATTTTATTATTTAAATCACCTTTATTTATTGAGCTAGCGGTGGCTCTTAAGAAATGTACTGCCAGTGGTTTCCTTCATTGCACTCTACTTTAAGCAATTAAGCAAGTAGAAGGGGGAAACCCCATGGGGCACTAAGCAAAGGGGCGTCCTCGCCGCCTGCCCTGGGTAATTCAGTTTGAATTAGCAGACACCTTTGCACAAATCATTTTAATTACAATTTATAATATCTAGAACAGCGGTCATTTCATATGACCGCCGGGCTTTCTAGTAGATACATATCTATCAAAAAGTTACTATAAATGCAAATAGATTAAATGTTTCATTCAAAAAGACTGATTAAATGAATGGCTAAATAGATATGAAAACAAGGCACTTACATGTGTACCGTCTACAAAAGACTCACCTTACATCAAAAGACACAAATACTGAAAGTAAGGGGATGGATAAATATTTCATAAAAAAGGAAACAACAAAAAACAGGACAGTGATACTCATATTAGACAAATCAGACCCTAAAACAAAGGCTATAACGAGACAAAGTAGGACCTAGCAATTCCATTTCTGGGTATTTATTTGAAGAAACCCATAACACTAAATTGGAAAGACCTATATGCATCCATAAGTTCATTATAGCAATATTTATAATAGCCAAGATAGAAAAACAACTTAAGTGTCCATCAATAGATCAATGGATAAAGAAGTAGTGCATATATATAGGGTGTGACGAAAGCAGGTTTACATTTGTTTGCATGAAAAAACAAAATAATTTAATAAATAATACAAGAATAAACTGTTCCATGCACTCATACTGTAAACCTACTTTTGTCTCACCCTTTATAATGGAATATGACTCAGCCATATAAAAGAATGATATCTTGTCATCTGCAGCCACAAAGATAGGCCTAGAGGGTATTGTGTAAGTGAAATAGTCTAACACAGCGGTTCTCAACCTGTGGGTCGCGACCCCGGCGGGGGTCAAACGACCAAATGCCATCTGATTTCACTTATATGTGGAATCTAAAAATCTAAACAAACAAATAGAATTGAAACAGATCAAAAATACAGAAAACATTTTGACATCTGCCAGATGGGAGAGGAGTTGGCAGGATACATGAAAAGGGTAAAGGGTAATAAGTACAGATTGGTAGTTATAGGATAGTTATGAAGATGCAAACCATAGCATGGGGACTATAATCAATAACATTCTAATAAGTATGTTTGGTGTTAGGTGGGTACAAGTTTTATCAGGCTAATCACTTCATAAGATATATATATAAATGTCCAATGACTAGGTTGTACACCTGAAACTAACAGGACATATACCACAAAAGGACACCCTGCCACGACTGAGAGATATAAAAGATCTACCTAATATATAGAAAACATACAGGGAAGCAACCAAAACAAGACAGAAACGTGTCTCAAATGAAAGAAGACAAAGATTAAGGAAAAATAAATAAAAGGGAGACAAGCAATCTATCAGGTACAGAATTCAAAACACTGGTTATAATGATGCTCAATGAACTTAAGGGAATAACAGATGAACTCAGTGAAAACATACACAAAGAGAAACCATAAAAAGAACCAGTCTAAAATTTAGAATACAATAACTCTCTGGTCGGCAAACTGCAGCTCATGAGCCACATGCAGCTTTTTGGCCCCTTGACTGTGGCTCTTTCACAAAATACCACATGGAGGTGCTACTTCGATAAGGAATGTACCTACCTATATAGTTTAGGTTTTAAAAAAAATTGAAAAGAAATTTCAATTGTTGTACTGTTGATATTTGGCTCTGTTGACTAATGAGTTTGCCAACCACTACAATAACTGAAATGAATACATTAGACAGCATCAACAGCAGATGAGATAAAGCAAATGATCAAATAAGTGATCTAGAAGATTAAGTGGCAAAAAACACCCAATCCAAACAGCAAGAGAAAAAAGAATTAAAAAAGTGAGGACATTTTAAAGGACTTCTGGAACATCATGTGTACAACACTGGCATCATAGGGGTACTAGAAGTATAAGAGTAAGAGCAAAATCAGAAATAAAAGTGATGACTGACACCACAGAAATACATAGGGTTATAAGAAAATATTACACACTTCTATGTCAACAAACTGGACAACCTGTAAAAAATGGATAAACTCCTAGGAAAATACAATCTTCTAAGACAATCAAGGAAAAAATGGAAAATCTGAACAGAACAGTAAGTACTAATGATGTCACCAAAAAACTACAAAATTACTATTCAGAAATCATTTACATTTTAAATACCAAAAACAATCAGAAAGAAAACCCCATTTAGTTGCATCAGAAAAAAGAAAAACAAAACCCTAGGAATACACTTAACCAAGGAGGTAAAAGACCTGTACTAGGGAAACGCTAAGACAATGAAGAGACAAATAAATGGAAGCCCATACTATGCTCATGGATAGGAAGTATTAACATCATTTAAACATCCATAGTACCCAAAGCAATTACAAATTCAATGTAATCTCTATCAAAAATCCAATGGCATTTTTCACAGAACTAGAACAAATGATCCTAAAATTTATATGGAACCACAAAAGACCCCAAATAACGAAGGAATCTTGCCAGCTACAAAGTTGGAGGTATCACACTACCAGGTATCAAACTATACTACAAGGATATGGTACTAACATAAAAACAGACATGTAGATCAATGAAACAGAATAGAAAGTCCAGAAATAAGGCCATGCCTATATGATCAATTAATCTATGACAAAGGAGGCAAGAATTTACAATGGGGTAAAGATAGTCTCTTCAATAAATGGTGCTGGGAAAACTGAACAGATACATGCAAAAGAAAATAGACTTTTGCTGGTGGACACTGTTGAGTAAGCATCATTCAAGTCTCCTCTCCTGCAGTAGCCATGTCTAAGTCAGTCTCTCAAAGAGTCAGAGCAGCTGCAGAAGCTCTTTATTGGAGGTTTGAGCTTTTAAAAAACCAATGAAAGTCTGAGGAGGCATTCTGAGGAATGGAGAATACTCCAGAACTGTGTAGTGATGAGTTCCCAACACCAAGTGATCCCGACCGAGGCTTTGGTTTGTCACATCTGCCACTGTGGAGGAGGTGGCCACACAAGGGGGATGGAAGAGTTGTGGAACCAAAGAAGGCTATTTTAAGAGAAGATTGCCAAAGACCTAGTGCCCACTTAACTGTGAAAAAAGACTTTTGTCAGTGGCATTAAAGAAAATTGAAGAACATCACCAAAGAGATTATTTTGATCAGTATCGGAAAATTAAAATGACTGAAATCATGACTGACGAAGACAGTGGCAAAAATAAGCTTTACTTTTTGTAGCCTTTGATGACCATACTCTATGGACAAGCCTATCATTCAGAAATACCACATTGTAAATGGCCACAACTAGGATGTAAGGAAAAGCCCTAGCTAAGTAAAAGATGGCTACTGCTTCATCCAGCCAGAGGTCCAAAAGTTTCTGGAAATGTTGCAGGTTGGTGTGGAGGTTGGTTTTGGTAGGAATGACAACTCTGGTCATGCAGGAAATTTCAGTGGTTGAGGGGGCTTTGGCAGCAGCCATAATAGTAATAGATATTGTGGCAGTGAGGACGGCTGTAAATGGATCTGGTAATGACAGAAGCAACGTAGGATGTGGCGTAAGCTACAATGGTTTTAGCAACTACAACAATCAATCTTCAAATTTTGGTCCCATGAAAGGAGGAAACTTTGGAGGCAGAAACTCTGGCCCCTATGGTGGTAGAGAACAATACCTTGCCAAACCACAAAACCAAGGTGGATTTGGCAGATCCAGCAGCAGCAGTAGCTATGGCAGTAGCTGAAGTACTAACAAAGCTTAGCAGGAAAGGAGGGCCAGAGAAGTGACAAGGTAGCTACAGGTTACAAGAGATTTGTGAACTCAGCCAAGCACAGTGGCGGCAGGGCCTAGCTGCTACATAGATTTTAGACAGTATCATAGGTGATATGAAGGACTATTTTCACAAAGTGAACCTTACTTAACTCAGATTCTAGGATGGAATAAACTGAATGATCTAAATTAAAACACAAATACCTTTCCATTGTAATTCCTGCTCTGGATGCACTAGATAAAATGGCAGTCAAGGCAATTTGCGAAGGTGTGTATAAAAGGTAAGCATCTGTCAACGCGACTCTATTAAGAAAGTCATCTGCTGTTTTCCTCAAAATCTCTGGATTCTCCAACATGGGATAGCGGGTCTAGAAAGAAAGTTCACAAATGTTATTACTTATGAGGGTTTAATGGAGTAACAACAGTTCAACATATTTGTATTAACTGGAAAGTGCTTAAAACAGGATGCTTTTATAAAAGTAATTCCTTTTCTACACCCCAGTATCAACAATCTTTCCACGGAAGATTATTTTGTACTCATCACTGGAATGTACTGAAAGTACAGTCATTAAATAAGAAACAGATGCTTTAAGATAATATAACTCAAGTTCCCAGCACAGTACTTGACTATTCTGATTTGTTAATCCAGCTGCTGTCCTTTTCCACAAGAGGAAGGGGAAAGGAGTCATTTAGAAATCCCATTGGGTCTGAACTGGATCTAAGAAATATATACTCCCAGGTAAACTCTTCCCAGGCAACCCAGTGATTCTTATCTTTATTATATGCGGCTTAAGTGTCTGTTTGTTGCCAATAGCTTATTGGTAGCTTGCGTAACTGTACTAGCCAATGGGGTGAAGTTGCCACGGCATTCAAATAGTCCCACCTTCTGGCATGCCACCTCACAAATTGAGGTTAAAGATTGGAGCAATTATTATGCTGTTAAGAAATCTTAACACCAGAAAGGGTCTTTGCAATGATACAAGACTAGAGGTTCTCCAATTGAAAAATAATGTAATAATAGCTAAGTCTTTGACTGGCTCCTCTAAAGGTGAAATACATGTCATTCCAAGAATTGATTTGGGTCCATCTCAAACAGGGTTGCCGTTTCAATTGAGACGTAGACAATTTCCTGTAAAACTTGCCTTTGCTATGACCATCAATAAGTCTCAGGGCCAAACGCTTAAGCATGTTGGCATTTTTTTACCTGAGCCTGCATTTGGACATGGTCAACTTTATGTTGCCTGTTCAAGAGTTCGTGAAAGAACGGACGTAAAATTAAAAATAATTGATGGTCCTCTGCAAGGCGAGCTTAAAAATGATGGAAAGATCTACACAAGAAATGTGTACAAAGAGATCTTTGACATGTGAATTAACATTTTATTATTTAAATCACCTATATTTATTGAACTAGCGGTGGCTCTTAAGAAATGTACCGCCAGTGGTTTCCTTCATTGCACTCTACTTTAAGCAATTAAGCAAGTAGAAGGGGGAAACCCCGTGGGGCAGTAAGCAAAGGGGCGTCCTCGCCGCCTGCCCTGGGTAATTCAGTTTGAATTAGCAGACACCTTTGCACAAATCATTTTAATTACAATTTATAATATCTAGAACAGCAGTCATTTCGTATGACCGCCGGGCTTTCTAGTTAAGACATTAGGAACCAAAGCACCACCTCATTTTGATTTGAAATTCCTCTACTTAACATTTACTTTTGGGAAGAAGCAAATGGAAATAAACCTTATTTCTAGATTATGCCTAAGAAACATCGAAGTCATCATATTTCCTGACAATTCTTATCCTTTTAAGATGAGCCCTGAATCCTTGGATTTACTGTAGATATTCACATTCAGATCTCCAAGCAGTAAGAAATCTTCTCTGTAATTTGAAAAAAAGTATCAGATACAATTGTGTAGTAACACCTAGGTCTTGTTATATCCCCAAATGCCTGAACTTTGATATGATAAATTCAGACATTCCACTCCGACCACAGTGTTCCTTTTCCCAATTCATTTGCTCAATTATTTCACGGCTGTTTTCTTTAAAATCTTTGGTCCCTGGATACCCCTCTATTTGCTCCTACTCAGCCATGTCCTTTGGTCTTATTTCTCTCTTGAATTTCCTGCCCCAATAAGCTGCAAACACATTTCTGGCAAAACTTTCACTATATGCTAATTCAACAAACTTTCTGCTTTGCAACCATAGCCAGATTTCTTGGTGCTGCTAAAGAAAACAATACAACCAAGAGGTCTAGTATAATAAAATGAGGTTCCCTAATCTTAATAGGGCTCGCCTCACTGACTATAATGTTCCATAGAAAATCAGTTTGATTACTCAAGACTATCCAGCTCCTCTTTCACTGTCAAAAGAAAATAACTTAAGTTGCTTTTGTCAGTACTTATTACATTTTTATGCCTACATACTGATTCCTGATCACAATGCACTAAAGCTAGAAGTCACTTAGCAATCTTCTAGTTTAAAATTTAAAAAATATTTTATGGTTCTTTAAATGAGATCTATGACAGGATACTTGAGTTATCAGAGTTATCCTAAGTTTTTAAAAGCATTACTCTAAATCACAATGGTCCCCATTATGATTCCTGGATCAGTATTTGCAGATCTACTAAATTAGAAGCTTTGAACTTCTAATTTAGCCCAGCAAAGAATTAACAAGCCTTCCAGGTGATTCTGATGCAGAGTGAAGTTTGAGAAATGCTGCCCTATTGTCAAGGCAACATTCTTGTTTTAGCTGAGCCCATGATGTAGCAATTACGATAATTAAAAGTTATAATAAAATTTTGGATTCTTTTGGTTACAGAATAATAGCAATGGATTACAATCTACCAGTTTACTTTATATCAACAAGATTACCTTTAAATCTATGAGAAAGCCCTCAAATGGTCTATAAGGATTGTGGACAATAAGGTGGAAATTAAGTTGCTGTATAAGAAGCAGTTCATATTCCAAAATCTGTTCAAGTGCCTTCTCCTGTCCCAAAGGACTCTCCCGCAGATTTCCAACAAATTGTGGACTAGATACATTGAATTCATCTACTTTACAGGCCAAAAATGCACAAGTGAGCCTAAAGGAAAATAGAAAGAATGAAGAATCTTAAATTCAGAATAGAATGCAAGTCTAAATTACCCTTTTACTAGAAAGAAATTTTCTCACACACACACACACACAATCAGGGATATGAAGACATTTTGAAAAATATTATTTTATTTCTAAAAGTATGTTCTAAAATTGCCTAATATTCACAAGTGGCTATGGTAGGCATCACAGGATATTAAAAAAAAAAAATACGAGAGACAGATAAATTTTCCTGTTCAAACTTTAATTCCATAGGAAACTATAAAATGAGGTTGAATCACATAATATTACCATAGCATTCAACCATTATAAACTTAATGGCAGTTTCATATAGTTCAACCTAAATATCTGGAAGAACAAAACAGTTGAGAAATAGGAGCACTTTTGTATCAAGAAATATAAATGGGCTCTGGCCAGCTGGCTCAGTGATAGAGTGTCAGCCCGCTGTATGGATGTCCCATGTTCGATTCCTAGTCAGGGCACACAGGAGAAGCGACCATCTGCTTCTCCTCCCCTCTTGCAGCCATGGCTCAATTAGAGCAAGTTGGTCCCAGGCACTGAGGATGGCTCCATGGCCTCTGCCTCCGGCACTAAGGAAGAATGGCTCTGGTTGCAACAGAGCAAGGGCCCCAGATGGGCAGAGCATTGTCCGCTAGTGGGCTTGCCGGGTGGATACCAGTTGGGGCGCATGCAGAAATCTTTCTCTGCCTCCCCTCCTCTCACTGAGTATTTAAAAAAAAAGAAATATAGATGGAAGAAAAAAAATACAATAGTACACACATATGTACAATATGAACACGGGATAAAAGGTTCAATAACTACCTTTGGGGAAGGCACATCAGTGGAAGTCTCCAGCATTTATAATCCCCTATTAATAGGGGAGTATTAATTTAGGAACAAACTCTCGTAGCTACTACATAAACCTCAGAGTGAGAAACTAGTAATAAAATTATCACATAAATCAAGATTGGAAGTAACAAGGGCCTGACCTAGGCTGGTAGAAATGGGAATGAAAAGGAGAAAAAACAAACAGGGACAATGTGATTGACAGCAAGCTCTTTGATGAGTCATACTATTTTCAATTTTATATTTAATAGGCATAGCGCTCAGCAGAAAGCAGTGATATGAATACGGACCTATAGGATTTATAAACTAAATGGATACAGGAGGAGTCAGCACCAGGGATTCCCATTCAGTGAGTGGGAGATGAAAGGTGCCACTACTAGAAAGGGGTGGCAGGGAAGCTAACCTGAAAGAAAACATAGTCCGAATTTGGACCAGTTAAGGTTCAAATGCCATCAGAATTATAGGGAAGTGGTATAAATACATAAAGAGTCTACCCAAGGGAGCTGAAGTTCAGAATAGAGTACAAGTCTAAGGAAATCACCCCTGACTAGAAGTTCATTTTCACACACACACGTAAAGATCTTCTTAAATAAAAATCAATAAACTACACTTATACTCACATTATTATCCGGGGGTGATATTCCATTACTGAGTTATTAAGATAAAAACGCTTGAAATACATACAAGCTGTACCCTAAAGTTAAAAATATACTGTTATCAGAATATATTTATACATACATGTTAAACTCAGTTTAAACAAAAACTTATTCATCAAAAATTTCTTTGAAAATATTTATTTACAAAGATATATGCATGCCATGTTCATTGCAGCATTGTTCATGGTGGCCAAGGCCCGGAAACAAGTGAACTGTCCCTTCATAGATGACTGGCTAAAGAAGATGCGGTATATACCTTAGAATACTATGCAGCTGTAAGAAAGATACTGCCATTTGTAACAACATGGATGGACCTCAGAATATTATGCTAAGAGAAATCAGTCAGTCAAAAAAAGCTACGAACCACATGATTTCACTATGTGCGATATAGAAATGAATCTCACAAACAGGGTGGTTACCAAAGGGAAGAGGGGTAGTCAAGGGTACAGAGAATCAAATATAGAGTGACAGAAGATAATATGACTTTGGGTGGTAGGCACACAATGCAATATATGGCTCATATATCATAGAGATGTACACTTGAAACCTTTATGATCTTATTAACCAATGCCACTCCAACAAATTTAAAGTTTCTTCGAAAAAGTTATTCGTACAAAATACCAAACTTTAATTCTTCTTTAACCAAAATAAACTGTGATAAAATGTTACAAAAAGACTGCAGCCAAAGGACCCTTCGCTGTCTTTCACTATCCACCCTGACTTATCCTTACTATGGTTACTGGCTTATTAAAAAATGTATGGGCCCTGGCCGGTTGGCTCAGTGGTAGAGTGTCGGTCTGGCATGCAGAAGTCCTGGGTTCGATTCCCAGCCAGGGCACACAGGAGAAGCGCCCATCTGCTTCTCCACCCCTCCCCCTCTCCTTCCTCTCTGTCTCTCTCTTCCACTCCCGCAGCGAGGCTCCATTGGAGCAAAGATGGCCCGGGCACTGGGGATGGCTCCTTGGCCTCTGCCCCAGGCGCTAGAGTGGCTCTGGTCACAACAGAGCGACGCTCTGGAGGGGCAGAGCATCACCCCCTGGTGGGCAGAGCGTCGCCCCTGGTGGGTGTGCCAGGTGGATCCCAGTCGGGTGCATGCGGGAGTCTGTCTGACTGTCTCTCCACGTTTCCAGCTTCAGAAAAATACAAAAAAAAAAAAAAAATGTATGTTGCCCTGGCCAGTTTGCTCAGTGGCTAGAATATTGGCCCAGTGTGCAATGCCCCGAGTTCAATCCCTGGCCAGGGTATACAAGAAGCAACCATCTGCTTCTCTTCCCTCTCTCCTTTCTCTCCCTCTCCCCTTCTCGCAGCCAGTGGCTCAACTGGTTTGAGTGTTGGTTCCGGGTGCTGAGGATAGCTTGGTTGATTTGCACATTGGCCCCAGATGGGGGTTGCCAGTCAGAGCACATATGAAACTTTGTCTATCTCCTCTCCTCTCACTTAAAAATGAATGAATGAATGAATGAATGTTTATTTTAGAATTCAGAGTAATAAAAGTGGCCAAAATTAGAAGATTTAAGGAGGAAAAGTATAAATGTTCAAAGCTTAACCAATCACTCTTGTAAAAATATTGAGTCTAACACAGTTGGAGCCATTAGTCTTCTCTCAATCGACTCCAGAACTGTGATATTAACCATGATCACTGCTGCCAAACCAAACAGAAGCAGCACCTACTATTTACTGACTGCATCCCATGTGCCAAGCTCTGTCCCAATCACAACTACCATCTTATTTTAATCCTTACAATGACTGAAAGAGCGCTATCTTCACTTTACAGAGAAGGAAACTGAGTATTAATGTGGTTAATGGACTAGTTCAAAGTCATACATCTTAATACAAGACAGGGCTGTACTCAACAAAGACTTGCCTGTACTTCTAACCATTATCTCATCTAGCTAGAACCAATGAAATAAACATTTATCTATTTCATCATGGAAAAGAAAAAATATTTCCTTTTAAATATTTTATGTAACACTAAAAATAAAATTCTTCACTAATTCTTTATAGCTAAGCATTTTGTATAAAGACAAATTCCACAAAGAAGTACGTTCAAGGATTCAGTTTCTGCATCTGAAAAGATCAACCAACTACTTCTTGCTATACTTTTTTTATCAGAAAAAACCTAAATCTAGAGATAGAAACTAATCAAGTGTAACTAAAATGTTCCATTATCTTTTTTTTTTTTTTTTTTTTTGTTCCTTTATCTTTGATCTCTCAGAAGAAGGTCCAATAAACTGAGAGCGCACTATGAATACTTTTGGACTTCTTATTTTCAATAAACTTCATATTTTTTTCAACTATAAAAATGAGATTATTTCCCAGGACAGTGGTCCTCAAACTTTTTGAAGTCGGGGCACATTTAAAATCTTACAAATTATTGTAAACACACTATACACAAATTTCTGAGAAATATGTTATAATAATTAAGTCAAATATTAAAGAAAAAAATATAAAGATCAAGCGTGCTTTTATGGTAATTAAATGAAATAAATACGACAAAATTAAATTTATTCTGATGTTAAAAAAACATTTTTATGTTACATTTTTTGAGTTATGCTTTTTAGAATTTGTAAAAAAAAAGGAGTTAAATAAAAAAAAGACAGAAAAGTTAGCTTTTTATATATATAGATACATTTTTAGTAAGATTTAGTAAATTCGGCAGGTTCCGGTGCAAATGTGTTAAGTTTTTTCATTCTTGTGTTTATGAGAAACATGAGTCTGATGTGTCCTAACGATTTCTTCAATGTTTGGGTATATATCTGAAAGGCAAACTCTCATTTCCTCATCAATACATTGAAGAATTCCTCTCGTTTTACTCTTTGTGTTGAGGGTAGAAAAATCCTAATTCACATAAATAAGATGTTAAAAATTGTAGTGAAATGGCCTGACAGGTGGTGGCACAGTGGATAGAGCGTAGGACTGGGATGCGGAAGGACCCAGGTTCGAGACCCTGAGGTCACCGGCTTGAGCAAAAAGTTCACCAGTTTGGACCCAGGGTCGCTGGCTCCAGCAAGAGGTTACTCGGTCTGCTGAAGGCCCGCGGTCGAGGGACATACGAAAGAGCAATCAATGAACAACTAAGAAGCTGCAGCGTGCAGCGAAAAACTAATGATTGATGCTTCTCATCTCTCTCTCCGTTCCTGTCTGTGTCCTTGTCTATCTCTGCCTATGTAAAAAAAAAAACAAAAAACTGTAGTAAAATGTTCAAAGCTTTTTTAGATAGTGCCACATATTCTTCTTTTATAGAAATCCAAAAGGCTCCAAAAGACAAGTCTTTTCATTTAATCATCAATCCAAAACCCCCACCATACATACCATCTTAACTTCATACCAAACAAAGGATAGAAGAAACTTGCCTCCAGTCTTTCCGGGGAACATGGGGGGCAGTGTAAACAATCCAGCACCACAGCTTAACAGCCTTTTGCAACCTAATCAGGCAAGTGAGTGGGGGGTTGGGCAGACTGTCAAGCTTACAGCCAATTCCCCACACCTCTGTCCCCCAAATATCTAAACTCCAAAAACACTGTTGGTTTTTTGGTCCCCAACAGGCACATCTCTCTGGAATACCATAGGGAGCACCTGAAATCTTCTAGGGTGCACTAGTGCAACCTGGCGCACACTTTGAGAACCATTGTCCTAGGAGGCTACTCCCTACTGTGTACCAAGTTATTCACTCTGTATGACTTTAAAACTTCAGACTTTCAGGCCCTGGCCGGTTGGCTCAGCGGTAGAGCGTCGGCCTGGCGTGCAGGGGACCCAGGTTCGATTCCCGGCCAGGGCACATAGGAGAAGCACCCATTTGCTTCTCCACCCCCCTCCTCCTTCCTCTCTGTCTCTCTCTTCCCCTCCCGCAGCCAAGGCTCCACTGGAGCAAAGATGGCCCGGGCGCTGGGGATGGCTCCTTGGCCTCTGCCCCAGGCGCTAGAATGTCTCTGGTCGCAGCAGAGCGACGCCCCGGAGGGGCAGAGCATTGCCCCCTGGTGGGCAGAGCGTTGCCCCTGGTGGGCGTGCTGGGTGGATCCCGGTCAGGCGCATGCGGGAGTCTGTCTGACTGTCTCTCCCCGTTTCCAGCTTCAGAAAAATACAAAACAAAAAACAAAAAACAAAAAACTTCAGACTTTCAATTAAGAGACTTCCATATTTGATCTTCACAACAAGTCTGAGATAATAAGGAAAAAGTATTATTTACTACTCCTTTTTTGTGTATCTTTCAGCTTTTTAATCTCAGCTTATCTTCTATAAACAATAAACAGAAACAATTATTGGGACAGAGTATGTAAATCCATATAGCCAGAAATTCTACGTGTTTCTTCTCACCACTGCCCCATCATAGTAAAAACACACACACACACACACACACACACGGGATCCTCAGACCCATATATCTGAAACAATCACACAAAAAATTTTTTCCCCAAAGGAAATCTCCAGTTTCTATTACTTATGGCATGAGCTTCACCTGGGGCATATGATTACAAATGATGAATGAATGCATGATTTCAAATGTGCGATACAAATGAAAAAGTACTATACTAGTCTATGTTCTCGTTCCAGTTCTACTCATTAATTGAAAACCTGGAGGAAAAGTAATTAAACTTTTCCTTTCTCTATAAATTGAGGATGTCATAATCTATCTAGCAGACCTCAAAATTCTTCTATTAAGTGAGAATTGAGACACTTTCTAAGATATAATACAGGAATTCATAATTTAAGAAATAGATAATGTGACAAAAACTTAAATACATAAATTATATATTTATATAACCAAGCTGCATTCCTGAATGAAGTGGATACAGAACTGAGTTACAAATTTTGAAGAGGTCATTATTTCAGAAGTCAGTTAAAGGATACTATACTTCTTCACTACTATAACTTACCACCACAGACCTCGGCATTGCTGGCTTAAACACTGAACAAAATTCCAGTAATCTTTTCTCATAGTATTTGCAGAGTGTCAGTTCTTCATGAGGCTCAAGAAAGACTGGATCATTTGGAAGAACCTTTATAGATCAAAAGTTACAATAAAAATTCAGTAAATTAAATAATCTTAAAATATTTATCTCTGTTCAGAGTAGTTTATATCTCTAGTCAGAGAAAAATATACCACACCTCATTTTTTCTTTATAGGATTGCTATTTATTACAAAAATAGCTTAAGGAAAATATTCAATAAACTAAAACCATACCTTCATTCCAGAATTTCTCAGAATGTCAACTGGATATTTGCTTCATTAAGGTATAAGTAATCCTGATGGAGTGTGTGCATATGCTCACAAGTATGATAACATGATTTACAAATTAAAAAAAGATACACATTGTTAATAGTTGGAAAATTTTCAAGACCTCCTTCTCAGTCATTAAGTCACACAAGTTGAGGTAAAATCAACATGACTCAAGAATAATCCTGACTCTGAAAAACATAACCTCTCATCCCTTTGCAAACTCTCTACAGAACACACCAGGTAGTTAACAAATACAACTTTACAACAAATATCCATTAGGTGCTGTTACTGGTTTAATTAAAACTACCGAAATGAAAGATATGTTGAAGTCCTAACCCCCCAGTACAGGCTTGCTTCCAGACCACTGCAATAAAGCAGATAGTAATCTTTCTGCAGTACAGTCTTGCCCTCTTAAAAAACAAAACAAACAAAAAGACCCGCAACAGCTGTGAGGCACAAGAAAGTGAAACTCAACAAAACAAGGTATGCCTGTGCCTCAGAATGAATGTATGTGACCTTATTTGGAAATATAGTATCTTCAGATGTAATTAGTTAAGGTAAGGTCATACTGGAGCAGAGTGGCTCCTACTGCAATGACTGATGTCCTAAGAACAGGTGAGGCCCTGGCCAGTTTGCTCAGTGGTAGACCGTCGGCCTGGCGTGCAGGAGTCCCAGGTTCGATTTCCGGCCAGGGCACACAGGAGAAGCGCCCATCTGTTTTTCCACCCCTCCCCCTCTCCTTCCTCTCTGTCTCTCTCTTCCCCTCCCACAGCCAAGGCTCCATTGGAGCAAAAGTTGGCCCGGGCGCTGAGGGTGGCTCTGCGGCCTCTGCCTCAGGCGCTGGAATGGCTCTGGATGCAACAGAGCTACGCCCCAGATAGGCAGAGCATCGCCCCCTGGTGGGCGTGCCGGTGGATCCCGGTGGGGGGGCATGCGGGAGTCTGTCTGCAGCCCGTTTCCAACTTCAGAAAAATACAAAAAAAAAAAAAAAAAAAGAACAGGTGAAGATACAGAGACAGAGACACAGGGAGGGACTGTGTAAAGATGAAGGTGGAGGATGGAGCTATGCTACCACAAGAAAAGGAACACCTGGGGTGATCAGAAGCAGGAAAAGTAAAGGAAGAATCTTCTAGAAGTTGCAGAAAGCACTGATAGGCCAACACCTCCATCTCAGACTTCTATCCTCCAGAAATGTGAAATAATAAATTTCTCACTTTAAACCACCTAGTTTGTCGTAATTTTTTTGTGACAGCCCTCAGCAACTTACACAGGTGCTAATTTTAGAGGTGGCATGTAATTGCAGTTTAGAGTAGGAATGCTGGAACTAGTGGCTCTGCCACTTACTAGCAATTAGCAAGATAGCCATGAGAGGCTAGTCAACCGCTCTGTACCTAAGTTTCCTCAGCTGTAAAGGGAGAAAAATATTAATAGTTACCTCAGGGGGTCGCTGTGGGGATTAAGAGCTAACTTGGTAAATGCTTAGAACAGTTAAGTATAATGTTACTACTTTGAGCAGCACAAAAATAAAGTGATACTAAATAAGTGACAAAGGTAAAAATACAGTATCTCAGTTTCAATAGGTCTGAGACATGGAATAATTGCTGGAGGGAAGCCAGCTAGAATAGGTGTTGGAACTTACGAGAAAAGATGAAAGAGAAATGGCTGGGAGCACGTAACAGAACTTAGCTGGCAGACCACAATCCAAACCATCTAAGTCAACTGGTTTGTGCTAACGGTCCCTCGCCTCCCTGCCTCCAACTTAACCCATCCAATCCATTCACCACCAGGATGCCAGAGGGCTCCTCCTAGTACCGAATCCGATCAGGTTAACTTGCCATTTAAAATCTTTCAAAGGTTCCCCATAAAAGTTCTTCATGAAGTTTAAACTCCTTATTTCCGCTTACAAGTCCCCACCTCCTAGCTGATCCTGCAGAGATGCTCAGCTTCCACTACCCACACCCGGGCATTCCAGGAACCTGCCCTGAACCTCTGACCTCCCACTTTGCACCTGTGGCTCGGTCCGCCTGGAGTGTCCTTTCCCCATCTTCCCTGCATCGACGCCTGTGAGAAGACCCTACAGTCCCTTCTCCGCCATGTTACTGGTTACCCGTCTGCCACTCCACAGCGGGAATGGCGTTGTCCGTCTCTGTACCTACAGCACCGGCGAGGTGCTCGCCAGTTCATTCAACAGACAACCGCTGGCCGCAGGGGGAAGTGTGCAGAAGGTCGGGGGAGTGGGGGCGGGGGTCCCGCGCTGTTCCGGAGCTGAGAGTCCAGGAGAGCCGGCCCGCCGCCGGCGCCCTCACCTTCCCGTTTGCCACCGCTTTGCATTTGAATTTGCGGTTGGCGTCGGCCCGCAACCGTGCCAGATGCTCTTCACTGGCGAAGGTCCAGTGCCGCTTCTGGCTACTGTTGTGGTACATCCTTAATTCAGAGACCAGGACCTACGGAGAAAACACTCCAAACGCTACACCATGGCGTGAACAACCTGAAGCGCGATGACTAAAGGCGGGATGGCGCGGGTGCGCTGACGCCACTGTCACGTGGTAGTGCCGTCCACAATCGCGTTTCCGGGACGGAGTATAGCGCCTCGTGCGTCCTCAGGACACCGCCTGCTACGTAAATGGGCGGACCCTACGGATATGCACCTCCTTTCGGTGAGCCTCGGCACTAGCTCCGCCCCTTTTCTATATAATTTAAAGGAGAAGCGACAGGCAGGTTTGTCTTTAGGAATATCAACTGAGGGTGTGGAGAGTATCACATAAGTAAGTAACTCACATGGAGTAATCAGAAGTGGGGAAAGGACTTGAGAGGCATCAACTTTTAAATGGAGTGTTCAGAATAGGCCACAATGAGAAGGTGACATTGAGCCGACTTGAAAGAGTTGAGGACTTAGGCCTGTCAGTCAGGTGGAAATGATCTTGAGGCAGAACGGTCAGGGTCTTACGAAAGAGTGCCTGGAGCCCTACCAAAAATCTCTGCCTCAAGGAGCGTGGCTGGAAAACCAGCAGTGCACGTGTTGTTTTTGTACTGCTCTGCCACTAATGTGACCCATTCTTTTTCTTTGCCTTTTTTCTTCCCTTTCTGTTAGATGGGGTTGCATCCTGCCGATCTCCATTGCCTATCTCCTGAAGCCATGATGTGTGGTAATTTTAGGGTTTTCTTGAGATTCCCATCTTCATGATTACCCCAAGAAAATCTTATAATAAGCTATCTGTTAATACTTTAGAGATTTACATTTTTTTTTTTTGTTACAAGTACTTTCAAAATTGCACTTGAGATACAAAATTTACATTATTTCCAATGTTTTTACTTGTTTTGATATTGGTGCGTTTAGGCACACTATTCTCCTGTGCATCATACATCATGTGGGAAAGATGGATTTACTTACAGCAAATAGTTTTTCTTTTTTTAACCAACAAATAAAAGCAGGTAAAAATGATGAGACACAAAGAGTTTAGCTATTGAAAAGACCACACAGCTAAAAAGAGGGCAGAATAACTCTAACTTTGATTTCTATGAAGATTTTTAGAGGCATAAGAAAGGGAGTAATTTTCCTTCTTTTTTGTTTTATTTTGGTGAGTGTAGTTAAGGGTGGAGTTTTCCAGAATTATTTGAATTTCTTAAACTTATACCATTTATAGTTTTTGACTTTGGAGTTCCAGACACTCCCTAAACATGTGTCCATAACTTGGATCAATAAATTGACTAACAAAAGAGAGAAAACAAGAATGAAAAAGAGGCCCTGCTTGGTTGGCTCAGTGAACAGAGAGTCTGCCTAGTGTGTAGATGTTCTGGGTTTGATTCCCAGTCAGGGCACACACAGAAGCAACTGTCTGTTTCCCTTCCCTTCCCTCTCCCTCTTCTCTTTCGCTTCCCCTCCAGCAGCCAGTGACTTGATGGGTTCAAGCATAGGCCCAGGGCACTGAGGATAGTTGGGTTGGTCCAAGGGTCAGCATCAGGCACTAAAAATAACTGTTAATTCAAGCATTGTCCTCAGACAGGGGTTGCCAAGTGGATCATGATGGAGGCATGTGCAGGAGTCTGTCTTACTATTTTCCCTCCTTTCACTTAAAAAAAAAATTAAAAAGAATGAAAAAGAAAATAGGTGTTAACCTAAAAAAAAAAAAAACAGTGAGAAGCAACAAGCATTTTTTTGAGATCAAAGAATAGCTATTAGGGAACCCAAATAGTGTTCTGATTATTGGTGAAGGCAAGAGGTTTTTATGAGGAAGGGAAGGGAAATAATTGAATAGAAGAAAGGAACTTCTATTGGTGCTAATAAGCTAAATTCATTTTTAGCTATACATGGTGGTGCTAATTCTCAAAACTAGCTCGTTTTCAGTCCTTGGGGTCAGGATGGCAGCTTTTCTGTTAGCTGTACAAACACTTTTTGGAATATAACGTTGGTTTGGTTCAGTTCAGGAATTATTTTTCCCAGTTTAAACATTTCAAAGCTTTAAGCAAAAAGATATACAAGGCAGTTCCTTTGGAATGGCTGCCCTAGGTCTGTTTTAAATGGTTCCTCTATGTCAACTTTTTACTATGTTAAGGAAGGATATGCCAAGTTATGAGTCAAATGGATTGTGAGCACCCTAAAAGATTGTATAATGGAAAAGAATAATTTAAAACGAAAATCAGAAAGGTACAGAAGATAGGCAGAAAAAGAAGTTATTTAGATAAGTTAATGTATGCACAAAATCTTAGACTCATGACTGTTATGTATACTGTGTGAATTCTCTTTATTTTGTTTTTATGAAAGACATTTGACAACTTTAGTTTTATGTAAAAGGAAATAAAATGGGCATTTGGATGGGTGGCAGAATTTGATTTCCACAGGGATATGAATAAAATTGCTGAATGTCATAGGTCTTAGGAAGACAAATATGAAAAACCTGGTGTTTCTGGTGTAACTTTTTAAAAAAATCTTTAACAAATCTTAGTCTATTAAAATCAACATTTATACTTTTGAGATGTAGAAAAAATTGCACCTATGTTAACCAGATACAGAATAAAGTTGTTGCTGATGCCCTAACATTAATACGTGTATTTGATTTCTTCTTGTTAGGCGCGCCAGGCTGGATTCTGAACTAGTCAATCTGCCTGAGTGACATTTCCCTATTCAGCCTGTTGAGTACAAATCTACTTCCTGTGCTATCTCTACAGCAGAAGGCAGACTGTGGACTTATAAGTTGATGTCTTACCTATTTTCATTTCTAGTTCCAACTAAAAAGTAGCAAGTGTTTTTCTCCACTCATATTTTATTCATAGAAAAGTTCAAACATTAAGGATAGAGAGAAATTTATTTTAACAATTATCAATGTGTGGCCAATTCCCTCTTACTCCTTGCCCTTCCCCATTACATATAAATAACAATTTCTCTGCTACTAGTTGGAGCTGTTTCAAACAAACAAAAACAAAACAAACAGAATTTATATTCTATTACCCAGAAGAGTATTGGAAAAATTCAAAACTTGAAAACAAAGATATTACTAATTCATTAGGCATTCCTCTGAAGGAAATGTTAACAGGAAAGATCACAATGACTTAAGTAAACACAGTCTCATTTATTGTGCTGCAGTTATTAAATTGTGGTATATATGTGGTATGGATTTTAGACAAACTAAATATTTTGACTGCAGGCATTACCTTGAAACCAGGGTGGCCAATTAGAAATCAAGTGATACAGAGCAGTTGGCATCTGTTGGTCACCACAGAAAGGCTTTATACTTGCTTACGTGCCATCCCAAAGTTTCCCATGAGAGTATTAAGAATTTGTCTTTCTTGCTTTACGACAGTCTTCCCTCTTCTTCAGGCTCTGACCTAGTGATCTTAATGTTTTGGGATAATAAAAATCAGACTGCCTAATTTTAGGAGTAAAGGAAGAAAAGAGGATAAGAAGGGTGAGGGAGGAAACCAATAAATATATGTACAAACTAGAATAATTTTGAAGTACAATAAATAGACTGATTAATTTATAGTCCTTATTTCCCAAGCACATCAGTATACTTATATCCACATAGTTTCTGATTTCAGTGCCACAGGAAAAAACAAAAAGGTGCTGGTGGTGGACAGAATAAAAACATCTATGCTCACAAAACACACAATTCTTTCTTGCTTTAAAATCTGACATAAGCCTGATCAGGCAGTGGCTCAGTGGATAGAGCATCAGACTGGGACATGGAAGACCCAGGTTCAAAATCCCAAGGTCACCGGCTTGAGTGCGAGCTCATCCAGCTTGAGTGCAGGCTCATCCAGTTTGAGCGTGGGATCATAGACATAACCCCATGGTTGCTGGTTTGAGCCCAAAGGTCCCTGGCTTGAAGCCCAAAGTCGTTGGCTTGAGCAAGGGGTCACTCGCTTTGCTGTAGCTCTCTGGTCAAGGCACATGTGAGTAAGCAATCAACAAAAAACTAAAGAGATGAAGGAGTCACAGCGAAGAATTGATGCTTCTCATCTTTCTCCCTTCCTGTCTGTCTGTCCCTATCTGTCCTTCTCTCCGTCTCTGTCTCTCTCTGTCATAAACAAAATCTGACACGAAATTATACCCCTTCATTTACTGAGATGGGTTTCTGACATTCTAAATATAGCTTTGCAATGATATACAAAAACAATTGAGCCCATTGCAATTCTATTTGATAATACAATTAGCATTGACTCTAAAATTCTTTCCCATTTATTTCCCCCAGTTTTCAAGTTGAACTAAAAGAAGAATTGCCTGCTGCAAATACCTAGTTTCTCCAAAAGAAAATTCTACTAAAGAAAAAGAAATAAAAACAACAAACAGCATTTAAAAATACCCGTGATCTAAATGTAACTCTCCCATAGATTGAAATACTTTTTTGTTTGTTTGTTTGTTTTAGGACTAACAGTAGGTGTAAAGAGGCTTAACAGCATATTTAGCATCAAATTCTCTAAATTCATGTCCATTTCAGCACATCTTACTAAATCACACCTATATTCAAGGCCTGGTACTAATTGTTAGGTGGTGGTGATGACAGTGATGGGGACAGTCTTCCCTCTTCTTCAGGCTCTGACCTAGAGCCTGAAGATGTTTTATAGCTTCTACTTCAGGGTCCATAGAGTGTAGTAGGACAATTATGCACAAATACAGTCAGTCCTCTGTCAATGACAGGGACCTTGGATAGGTCTAAAAAGGAAACAAGGTAGTAAGATTTCTTATCCCTGAATGCTAATACCTGGTGCTAATGTAGACAAGACACCTATATGGGTTGAATCCAATGGAAGACCCAAAGCCTAGTTCCCTTGGCCCCAACCAGCCATAGTTCAGTTCAGTGGCTTAGTGTCTCTTTCTGCTAGCCAGTGGTAGGAGGTCCACCTAAAGGTAATTCCTGTGCATTTTTTAAAAATTACTCTTAATCCAAAAACAACAACAACAACAAAAAGCCGGAGTTTTTCTTAGGCTTAGTTCTGTTATAATTATGATTGGGAGTGTTCTGTTACCACCTTATTCTTTTTTAAAAACCTATTAATTACGAGTGAATACATATATTATACAAAGTACCACATTATCATTTCTAACACAGTTTTGTAACAATTTAATGGGGGTGGAATTATTTCATTTATGACTCAGTAGATCTGGTAGTGTTTCAGAGCTCAGGATCTGAAATCAGAATACCACCTTGACTATTTACAACTGAATGTTCTTGGGAAAGTCACTTCAACCTATTTTACCGAGTTTTATCCTTTGAACAGTGAAGAAAATAGTTGTAGCTACCTAATAAAGTGGTTGTGAGAATTAAATTAGTAGATGCATGTGAAGATACAGCAGAGTGACTGGCTTCCTCAAATTGTTCAGTAGTTATTAGTTATTACCTAATGGATATACAGGAGAGGCTAGTTTGGAGGATGTAACATTTATGTGAATTTGAGTTTTTATTGATGTTGAGGGAAAGGGCACTTGAGGTGGATGTGATCTTCTTAAGCAGAGTAAAGGGGTACAGATTACAAAGTACATGTCTAGAAGCCAGAGAAGAACATAATTTGTTTGATTGAAGAATAAAATGAATTAACAGATATAAACTAGTAAGAAGATTAGCAATGAGTCTTGAGCACCAAGCTGAGTAATTTATGAGTAAAATTTTTTGAGTAGGAGAGTAAATCATCGGCGTTATATTACTTTAATTTGGAAATTATCTGTAACCTTTTTGATAATGAAGACTTTATAAAGTCCACATTAAAATAAAACAAGAGGGCCAATTCTTATGGTGAGGCCCAAATGTCTTCTCTTGGGAGTAACTACATCAAATTCAGGATTATAAAGGTGAATTTCCCACCATGCTCCCAGATAGGGAGATAGGCAGTATAGCATATATATCATACAGCATATGCTATATGGGATGTAATACATTTATATAATACCTTTTGTGTGTGTGTAATCAGGAGCAGGGTCTGCCAGTTTGTGTTTATAAAAATCTTAGGTTTTGCTGATGATTAGCATTAGGCTTTAAATTTTTTGCAAATGTAAAATTTATAAGACTTCAGATATGTTGGAGAACAGTCATCTGTGAGCCTGTTAAAATGCAAACCAGTGATTCCCATACAATAGATCCCCAGGATTCTGGATTCCTAAACAAGAGTTCTCTTGAGTTCAGTGGGTTTCAAACATTGGTGTTTAACCTACCCAGTTGGAGAGCTTGTAAAGACAAAGATCACTAGGGCCATGTCCAAAGAATATAGATTTCTCACTAGTTCCCAGGGGACGTGGGAACTTGGACAACACTTTGAGAACTGCTACTTCAGTTGTGTCAATGCAGTTGATACGTAAAGCCCAGGTGATGGAAAATCGACAGTTCCCTTATCACAGTTGGCCTCTACCTTTTACATTACATTGATGAAAGGAAACCACATTTTTATTTCAGGTTACCTCTGTGAGATAAAATAATGAAAGATATTTAATCATTTGTTGGCCTTATGTTTATACACACACAAAATGAGCAGGGTGAAATTTAATATCCATTTGAAAAAAAAATATTAATAAGCACATCCCCACTGGCTGAAAAAGGTGAAGAAAAGAATTTATTCTCCCACAATTAGATTAAAGTATCCTTTGGTAATAGAGTAATAAAAATTTCCAACCTCTTTAATTATTATACCTCTGTTCTTGTAGAATCTAAAATTTAGATGATGAAAATAATGGAGAGCTAACTTGTTTTCAGGATCTCTATTCACTGCTTTGTGTGCTAAGACAGAAGTCAGCAAACTATGGCTCACAGATCAAATCCAGCCCATGTCTGCTTTCATAGAGCCTGCAAACTAAGAATGGTTTCTAAAATTTTTTAAGTGGTAGGGAAAAATACTATTTAATAACACATGAAAATTATATAAAATTCAAATTTTGGTGTCTAAATCATGTATCAGGGATTATATTATATATTCGGAGACAGTGTGTGTGTGTGTGTGTGTGTGTGTGTGTGTGTGTGTAATTTATTATAAGGAATTGGGTTACACAGTAATGGAGGCTGAGAAGTCCCATGATCAGCTGTCTGCAAACAAGAGATGCAAGAGAACTGAAGGTGTAAGCATTAGTCCGAGCACAGCAGAAGAGCAATGTCCCATCTGGAAAACAGGCAGTGTGAATTCACCTTGACTCCCTCCTCTTGTTCCATTCAGGTCTCCAACAGATTGAATGATGCCCCCCCCCCATTGGTGAGGGCAATCTGATTCACTTAATCTACCAATTCAAATGTTATCCAGAAACATTGTTGCAGACACACCCAGACCATGTCCAACCAGATACTTGGGCATCCCCTGTTTTAGTTACTTTGACACATAAAATTAACCACCACAACAATACAGTTTTATTGGAACGCATCCTGTTCATTTACATATTGTCATTTATGGCTGCTTTCATACTAAGGAGCAGAGCTGAATAGTTGCAACAGAGAACAAAAATATTTATAATCTGACCCTCTAAGGAAAAGTTTGCTAACTGATGTTCTAATAAAGTGCTTTTATAAGTTTAGTATAAGTACACATCCCCTGGGATTCTCGTTAAAATGCAGACTTTAATTTAGCAGCTGGAGACCAATATTCCCCATTTCAGACGCAGTCCCAGTCCAGGCCAAAGCTGGTGATCTGCAAACCACGTTCTGTTGCTCCTGTGCTTGTTCCAGTCCCTTTCAGGTCCGCCTAGCTGAAATCCTGTTACTTCTGTTAATTGTTCTAACTGTTCCAGTTTACTGTGATCTCTGCTTCATTGTTCTTTGCTTCACTCTTGGCCTTTAAATGTGATCAATATTGCCTTGTTTGACTTTTTATTGTATGACTATCTTAACACCTTGCTCCAAAGATTTAACTTCCTCTGAACAGCGATCCTGTTTTTTAGACATTAATCACCTATGATGCTCAATCACATAATAATACCTTACATCTGGAAAATATTCTAAAAACATTTATTAGATTAATTACTGTTTCACCTCTAGAAAAGACAATTTTTATCAGCAACTCTCAATATAACGAGGTAATAGTTTTATCCATCACTTATTTATAACTAATTTATTTTTCTTTAATTGATTTTGATATATCAATGTGGTAAATATTATGTTTCTTCCAGAACAAAGCTAGTTTTGGAAAAAAATATAAAGTTTGAGTTGATATGTTAAATTAGATTATAGAATTGAAATTTAAACTTGGTTCAAATCTTGAGGTGAAAAGTACAACTTAATTATGAGCTGGAAAAGTGCTTATTGGGCGGGTTGTCCAGAGGCTGGAGAACTAGAAATGCAATGTTATTTTCACTAGTTCAATAATTTCATTTTTAGAATTTGCTTTAAGAGATATTAAGAAATTACAATAGCCAATCATGTATAAAAGTTTACAGCCAATGAAGATGTTTTATTTTGCCATTAAGAATCACATATTCCAAGCTTTTAAAGAGTTAGGTGAGTAGTTAAATAAGATTAGAAACTTCTGCAGTCACAAAAATTAATCAATTTATTTTGCTTTTCTAATCAACTTAAAATTTCTACCTAAATTATTTCAGTATAATGGTATGATTATCAAGCAACTTTCAAGGAAACCTATTGAGATAAAAAAATAATAATTATAAATGTTCAGCATTTCAAGTCCTCAAAATCACAGTATATTTTTTACTCAAAAACAAAATGTCACTATTTAATAGATTTTTAGACTTACTAAATGCAAACAAATACCTTTTTAATAAATGTCCCCAATGAAAAAAGAAAAATATATAGAGAATGTCCCCAATTATAAAGAAAAAAAACTATAAAGAAAAAATTGTAAAGCATTATAGCAGATTTGAATAAAGTGTCTGAGTTCTAGAACTTTTCAGGTGTCAATACATATTTTTCTTCTTTCAACACATTATTTTTGTCTTTTTAAAATTTATTTCCACTAATATTCTCATGTTAAGCAAACAAGATTAGAAAGAAAAAAGCAATCAACTAACTGGATACATCACAATTTATCCACATGGTGGAGCCATGTGGCTAGATCCTGGAAACAGCAGTGTTTTCAAATAATTTATGGTAAATCCAACTAACCAAATTTCTTGTTCCTGTGTGCAGTTTTCTCTAGTGCTATTAGTTTTGTTCCTCATTCTCTCTCTTTTAGCATGGTACAATCTTGTTCCATTCCAGTCTTCCACAGCACGGGTTCTCAAACCTTGGCTGCACTTTAGATCATCTGGCAGTGTTTAAAAACCCCCATTATGCATGAGGTCCTACCCGAAGCTGACTGGACAAGAATCTGCAGAGTATGCTCTTAGCATTGGCAAGTTTCAAGGCTCCATTTGTGATTCTACTGAAAAAAAAGTTTGCAAATCAATGCTCTATATTCCACTGTAGATAGCTTTCTATATTATAAATTTAATCCTGTCATTCCTCAGTTAAAATCATTCATTGGGTCCTCATTCACTTTAGAAGAAAATCAACTTCTTTAGCAAGGTAAACAATCCCCTATAAAATCTTACTACATGTCCAGTGCCGTCAGCACCATCTCCCGCCCCTCAACACACACAGAGACTCAGCCTACACAATTACTTGCAGGCTTCTAAATTCACCAAGTTTTTCCACACTTCTAGTCTTGGGTTCATACCTCTAGCAATTATACAGTAGACACTAATTAATATTTATTACATGATTAAATAAATAATGTAAAATGGTTTCATCTCATTTAGGACAGGTGTGTTTATTTCTGTCCAACAGCTCCCAGTGTTTGCTCACATTTCAGTGGCTTGGAGTACAGAATGTGGCATTGGATTAACCAACAAATGTTAAATATATTCTAAATAGACACTGTGTTCTGCCAGCGTATTCCATTCAAAGGGAACATTTGAAAATTTCTTCAGGAAAACCTGCTTCTGTATGTACTGCTTTTCAATATAAAATTTTCGGCTCTAACACCTGTGGCTAAGTCCACAGACTGCCCGTGGGTGATGAGGTTCTGTGGTTATTCTTTTTAAATTAGTACATCTTCAGACTCACTGGCAAGTCATTTAGAATCTTTGCTCTTACGAGACCTAACGGCATATTTTAAAGGCTGGATATTCTTGAACAGTAAGGTGTGGTTTTAGTCAGGACCACCTGCTTACTATTGGGCACAGTAAGCATAGTGTCTGATGACCACAATGCATTTACAGGGTCCATGAACAAGTTTTAATATATTTTAAATCAGAATTAAAAATAGACCTTTAGGTCAAACAATGTTTTAATATAAAATAGTAATTTATTAATCTTTATGCCAACAAAGTAATACAATACAATATTTTTTAGTGGAGGAAGGGGCTCCACAAAGTCTAAAGCACCTGGTGCCCGGGAATGTCATGTCGGCCTGATTTCAGTGAAACTAGAGAAGGGGCCTCCAGCCCTAAAAAGTCTCGCCATCAGTGCCTGCCGAGGACATGAATGCTGACCGTGGCCACCAGGGTGTTTTGGTCTTTACTTTTTGGCCTTCAGTGTCGACCCCAATACAGTCCTTTTCTTCAGGAGAAGTAGAGGTGGTTGCTGGTACTATGTCAAACACCTGGAAAATCCCCCTCTAATCATCCCCTTAACCTGCTTTTTCAGTATGGCATACACTGTTTTATATCCAAGTGAGTTATCTTACATAGAAGAGACACGTTTCTGAAGTTATAACTCTACTGTACTTGAATCAAAAGGTGTCAATATGAGGAATGAGTGCAAATTGTCATAAATACAATACAGTCCTACTCAGTCTTCAGACAGTCTTCTAAGATATTCTCTGGTAATAAAGGTTGCCAAAGTTTTCAAGTTTATGAAAATAAATTATTTGAAACTTTTAACCATTACAAAGAACTCATATTTAGCTGAGGAGCACATTTAATGTCAAAATCCATGATTAGAATGTTGAAGGTATTTATGTGCAATTCTAAACAGGTGGTTTTGCTTTTCTAACATAGATTCAAACTTGCTTAATCAACTAGTGCTCTTGTGACACTGGAGAGCCTTAATATATTTCTTTATAAGAGATAAATAATAAACTTTACTCTCTTTACTGAATTTACCAGGTCATTCCTTTTTGGCTATAAGAATGTTTTAGGGTTGATGATTTTTAATAACTAAAATATGTTTCGAATACATTTCTTGGCTATATAAAGCACCTTTTTTTTAAACCTCAATGCCATGCTCATAAATAGTAGGAGGTTCTTAACTATGTGGGGTTGGCCCTGTAGTTGGCAATCAAGTTGCATAGTTAATAACAATAGGTCTTTCTTTGTATGAAATAAACTGATGATATTGATAAGGTTAGTTTTTAACTTTAAAGTGAAAATGAACCCATTATTATCTAATTTATTGTTGTCACTATTTCTTTCTTTGGTTTGCCCAGTATCTTTTCCTTCTTCTGAGATTTAAACTCAACATTTAGTAAAGAATTATAACCATATACACTGTGTCCACAATGATTAATCCAAGGAGTGAGCACATAATACATACTGTGCCGATCAAAGTTCAACTTGAGTTAGAGGGATGAGCCCTTTATCGCTACCAGTGAAGATGCAAGGATTTGAGTTCAGGAGCTGCCAATCGTGGTGATTCAGCCTTGGACAATAAGTTCTAGGCAAATAAGTGGAAAGAATAAAAGACAAGAGGAAACCAAAGAAAAGACGGCAGGAAACAGGGTCCTGAGTAGAACATTCAAATGTCCTCCAGTTCCAATTCCTGAGGTCCTTGAAAACCTTGGTTTTTGCCATTCTTGGTCTCTATAATTCTTTTCCAGGCTATGAGTCAGTATAATGTCCTTCAAATATATCTTCTAACACACCCACCCTTCTCCTTTAACACTTTCTTATGTTAAACTTATAGAGCTGTACTTTTAAATAGAATATTTTAAAACACTAAGAATTAAACTTCAGTCATATTAATTGATTGAAAAAAATGAAGCTAATAGGATTAAATAAGATAATATATCAAACATTTTATCATTGCCTGTCATATGGTAATTCAATATGCTTCAATTATTTTTTATCTTTCCTTTTTTTATAAATAAATTTTTATTAATTTTAATGGAGTGACATCAATAGATCAGGGTACATATATTCAAAGAAAACGTCCAGGTTATCTTGTCATTCAATTCTGTTGCATACCCATCACCCAAAGTCAGATTATCCTCCGTCACTTTCTATCTAGTTTTCTTTGTGCCCCTCCCCCACCCCCTCTCCCTCTTCCACCCACCCCCCCATAACCACCACACTCCCGTCCATGTCTCTTAGTCTTGTCCTTATGTCCCACCAATGTATGGAATCCTGCAGTTCCCGGTTTTTTCCGACCCACCCACCTCACTCCATACAATGTTATCAAGATCCCACCATTTTGTTGTAAATGATCCAATGTCATCATTTCTTATGGCTGACCAGTACACCACGGTGTACATGCGCCACATCCTCTTCATCCAGTCTTCTATTTTTTTTTACAGTGATTAAAGCCTTTAAGCAAACTGTTGGCCAATACAGCAAGAATCCATAAAAGAGTAGTGTTCTTAACATGTTCACCAAGTCCAAGTTGGCACCATCACCATTGCAAATCCCTGCAAATGCAACCCAACCCCAGTTCAGTCTGTTAGGAGCTGTCACAAGTAGCAGGAGTCCAGGAAAAGTCCACATCCAGGAAAAGTATGCATGGCACTGGAATTGTTGTCACAATTCTATATATATACTATGCAGCTCACATCCAAGTTCCAATGACCGCTGCTTCTAGCTGGTAATGATTTAGGTAGACTGGAAAAGCCACCTGCAGCATGTCTGGAGAGATGAGACCAGGTTGCTTTTCCCTGGAGCTCTGCGACTGTGGCGTGGTAAAGAGAACCTTGGGATACACTAAGCTGGTGGCAAAGGTAGATTCATAATAGAAGTTGGCAAAAGGGGGAAAGAGAGCTCTAAATTAGGAGTAGGTCCCAGCCTGAAATATGAGTGGGGCATTGAGGTAGGAGGAATAAAGGAAACACTATATATTAAACAAAGCAGCAGAAAATATACCTATCAACACCCACAACAGAGATCTTCGAGGGAAGAATAAAAACCTGACTATTCAGGCAAGACATAGTTAAGTGGCCCTTGTGCAAATGAGATCAGTTTACCTGCTTCTTGGAAAAAATACCCTAGGCTCGTCCACAGTATCGTAGATGGGGCCGATGGCCCTGGGCACCTTCAGCCTTCAGTGGCAAACCCCAGCATTCTGGACAAGGTTAGGTCATAGGTGGCTGGAGCAGGGCTGGAAGAGACTGAATCCTCCCTTAGAGGAGCGAGGGGGAAGCCTACCTTCCAGTGTCCCTTTTTCCTCACAGCAAAGGCATGTAAGTCTGGCAGGCTTTAGCTCAATAACCTTCCTTTCCACTATTGAAGCAGGACCCAGATGGCATCCTATGAGACCCCTTTGGGGTGTTGGAGCCTTTAAGGGCGTATCCTAAAAGCTGGTAGTTCACCTGATCTCTATTGGGCTTTTTCTGCCTCTTGGTATCTTAAAAGCCATGCTCAGAAGGTCTTGCTGAGGGGTTTGAGGATCCCCATCCGCCTATATAAACCTTTTCTGTATATCTGGAGCTATTTGGAAAAAGACAAAACAGTGTTATTGGCTGGATCAAATAAAAGAAGGTAGAAATTTGCAGGAGAAAAGGATTTGGCATCTCCTGTTAATCAGCATTCAAAAGAAATTTAAAAATTTTTAAGTAAAAAGCATGATATGATAGACCCGTAGAAGTTCCAGGATATGACACCCCCCTTTTAAGTTTTTTTTTTTAATTGACCTTAAAATATTTGCTGGGTACACTTTAATAATATCTTGACTTTAAAGATTGTAAGAATACACATAATTCGAAAGGTTTGACAAAATACAGTAAATGCATTTGCTACATATGCAGGAGCATTGTCAGTTTAATCAGTTTAGGAAATCCAATAATAGAAAAATGCATACAGACAATGAGCTATAACATGCTTAGCAGCCTCTCCTGTTCTGACAGAGGTTACTATAAATCCAGAATAGGTATCCACTGTAAGGTGGACATAGGAATGTTTGCCAAATGAAGGTATATGAGTAACATCCATTTGCCAAAGTTTTCTTGGTAGGGGTCCTTGAGGATTAACTCCAAATGAAGGGACAGATTATAGTATAGGACTCCTTGGACAGGATTTCCCAATCTGCCATGCTGCTTCCCAAGAAATTTGAAAATGTTTACACAGGGCTGCAGCGTTCTGGTGATGAATAGTATGAGACTGAATTGCTCGATCTGTCATGGTTTCTCCAAATAATTTTCTTTTGCGTAGCTTGATCAACAAGGGCATTCCCTTGTGCTAAAGCTCCAGGGAGCATGGAGTGAGCTCGAGTATGTGCTATAAAACATGGAGCTCTATGTTGACATACAAATCTTTAAAATCCCCAATCAAGCATCTGAGTACTGACTAAACCATGAGGACTGACAAGCAACACTCCCGTATTTTTCAAAACATTTCTACCCGACAAATTAACTGGCCATCCAGGGAGCACATAAGGCTTAAAATATCCAGAATGACCTTCTTAATCTTCCCAATGTAGAAAACTAGAACTTTGTTGAGGGGATTTACTCTGCCCTATACCTTGTAATTCTGTGGCTGCTGCATGACTGGGCCAGGAAGGAGGCCAATGTAGCTTAGCAATAACAGATACATCAGCTCCAGTATCTAAAAGTCTTTTAAATCTATGCCATGTATTGTTAGTTCCATTTCAGGGCGTTCCTGACCTATTTTTTTTAAATCCAATTGGCAAAATCAGAGGAGCCAAATCACCAATTTTCTTGGGGCCCCTTTTGCAGGATGAAGCCTGAAAAGCAGAATTAGCATCCTTATACTATTCTTCTAACTGCCTGTATTAGCCATGAGACAAATTCTTTTATTTATTTATTTATTTTAATAGGATGACATTGATAAAATTGTCTTCTGTCACCTTCTAACTGGTTTACTTTGTGCCCCTCCACTCCACCAATCCCCTCCCTCTCCTGCCCCCCCCACGCTGTAACCCCAACACTGTTGTCCATGTCTCTGAGTCTCATCTTTATGTCCCACCTATGTATGGAATCATGTAGTTCTTAGTTTTTTCTGATTTACTTATTTCGCTCAGTATAATGTTATCAAGGTCCATCCATGTTGTTGTAAAAGATCCTATGTCATCATTTCTTATGGCTGAGTAGTATTCCATAGTATATATGTACCAAAGCTTTTTAATCCACTTGTCCTCTGATGGACACTTGGGCTGTTTCCAGATCTTTGCTATTGTGAACAATGCTGCCATAAACATGTGGGTGCATTTCTTCTTTTCAAACAGTACTATGGTGTTCTTGGGATATATTCCTAACAGTGGTATATAGCTGGGTCAAAAGGCAGTTCGATTTTTAATTTCTTGAGGAATCTCCAACTGTTCTCCACAGTGGCTGCACCAGTCTGCATTCCCACCAGCAGTGCAGGAGGGTTCCCTTTTCTCCACATCCTCCCCAGCACTTATTCTGTGTTGTTTTGTTGATGACCGCCATTCTGACTGGTGTGAGGTGATATCTCATTGTGGTTTTAATTTGCATTTCTCTATTGATTAGTGATGTTGAGGATTTTTTCATATGCCTATTGGCCATATGTATGTCCTCTTTGGAGAAGTGTCTATTCATTTCTTCTGCCCATTTTTGGATTGGATTGTTTGTCTTCCTAGTGTTAAGTTTTACAAGTTCTTTATAAATTTTGGTTATTAACCCCTTATCAGACGCATTGTCAAATATATTCTCCCATTGTGTAGTTTGTCTTTTTATTCTGTTCTTATTGTCTTTAGCTGTGCAGAAGCTTTTAAGTTTGATAAAGTCCCATTTGTTTAACCTGTCTTTTATTTCACTTGCCTGTGGAGACAAATCGGCAAATATATTGCTGCGAGAGATGTCAGAGAGCTTACTGCCTATGTTTTCTTCTAAGATGCCTATGGTTTTATGGCTTACATTTAAGTCTTTTATCCATTTTGAGTTTATTTTTGTGAATGGTGTAAGTTGGTGGTCTAGTTTTATTTTTTTGCAGGTAGCTGTCCCATATTCCTAACACCATTTGTTGAAGAGGCTGTCTTTACTCCAATGTATGCCCTTAACTCCTTTGTCAAATATCAGTTGTCCATAAAGTGTGGGTTTATTTCTGGGTTCTCAGTTCTGTTCCATTTATCTATGTACCTGTTCTTATGCTAGTACCAGGCTGTTTTGAGTACAATGGCCTTTAGTATAACTTGATATCCGGAAGTGTGATAACTCTCACTTTCTTCTTCCTTTTCAAGATTGCTGAGGCTATTCGTCTTCTCTTTTGGGTCCATATAAATTTTTGGAATATGTGATCTCTATCTTTGAAGTACGTCATTGGTATTTTAATCTGTATTGCATTGAATTTATAAATTGCTTTGGGTAATATAGACATTTTAATGATGTTTATTCTTCCTAACCATGAGCATGGTATATGCCTCCACTTGCTTGTATCTTCTCTTATTTCTTTTATCAATGTTTTATAATTTTCCAAGTAAAAGTCTTTAATCTCCTTGGTTAAATTTATTCCTAGATACTTAATATTTTTGATTGCTATGGTAAAGAGGATTGATTCCTTAATTTCACTTTCTCACAGTTCATTGTTGGTGTATAAAAATGCCTCTGATTTCTGAGTATTAATTTTATATCCTGCCACCTTGCTGAATTCATTTATCAGGTCTAGTAGTTTTTTGACTGCGACTTTAGGGTTTTCTATAAACAATATCATATCATCTGCAAATAATGATAGTTTTACTTCTTCTTTTACAATTTGGATGCCTTTTATTTCTTTTTCTTGTCTGATTGCTGTGGCTAGGACTTCCAGAACTATGTTGAATAAGAGTGGTGAAAGGGGGCACCCCTGCCTTGTTCCTTATCTTAAGGGGATTGCTTTTAATTTTTACCCATTGAGAATGATGTTGGCTGTGGGTTTGTCATAGATGGCCTTTATCATGTTGAGGCATGTTCCCTGTATTCCCACTTTGTTGAGGGTTTTGATCATGAGTGGGTGCTTGATTTTATCAAATGCTTTTTCTGCATCTATTGAAATTATCATGTGTTTTTTTTTCCTTCCTTCTGTTTATGTGATGAATCATATTGATTGATCTGCGAATATTGTACCAACCTTGCCTCCCAAGAATAAATCCCACTTGACCATGGGGTATGATTTTTTTCATATATTGCTAAATCTGGTTTGCTAATATTTTGTTGAGGATTTTAGCATCTAAATTCATCAGGGATATTGGCCTATAGTTTTCTTTCTTTGTTTTGTCTTTGCCTGGATTTGGAATCAGAATTATGCTTGCCTCATAAAAGGAGCTTGGAAGTCTTCCTTCCTCTATAATTTTTTGAAATAGCTTGAGAAGGATAGGAGTTAGTTCTTCTTTGAATATTTGGTAGAATTCACTTGTGAAGCCATCAGGCCCAGGACTTTTCTTTTTTATGAGTTTTTTGACAACTGTTTCCATCTCATTTATTGTAATTGGTCTATTTAGGTTTTCTGATACTTCCAGATTAATTTTTGGAAGATTATATGTTTCAAGGAATTTGTCCATTTCATCTAGGTTGTCTAGTTTTTTGGCGTACAGTTCTTCATAGTATTTTCTTACAATATTTTGTATTTCTGTTGTGTCAGTTGTTATTTCTCACTCTCATTTCTAATTTTATTTGAGTCTTCTCTCTTTTTTTCTTGGTGAGTCTGGTTAAAGGTTCATCAATTTTGTTTACTTTTTCAACAAACCAGCTCCTGGTTTCATTGATCCTCTGTATTGTTTCTTTAGCCTCTATGTCATTTATTTCTGCTCTGATCTTTATTATTTCCTTCCTTCTCTACCTCTGGGCTTTACTTGCTGTTCTTTTTTTAATTCTTTTAGATGTAGGGTCAAGTTGTTTATTTAAGCTTTTTTCAGCTTCTTGAGGTATGCCTGTAATGCTATGTACTTCCCTCTCAGGACTGCTTTTGCTGTGTCGTATAAATTTTGAGTTGATGTATGCTCATTATCGTTTGTTTCTAGAAATTTTTAAATTTCCTCTTTGATCTCATTGTTTACCCATAGGTTATTTAATAACATGCTATTTAGTTTCCAAGTGTTTGAGTATTTTTCAGTTTTTCTGTTGTGGTTGATTTCTAGTTTAATGCCATTGTGATCAGAGAAAATGTTTGATATGATTTCTATATTCTTAAATTTGTTGAGACCGCTTTTGTGCTTTAACATGTGGTCTATTCTAGAGAATGTACCAGGATCACTTGAAAAGAATGTATATTCTGCTGTTTTAGGGTGAAAGGTTCTGAAGATATCTATTAAATCGAGTTGATCTAATATGTCCTTTAAGTCTGCTGTTTCTTTGTTAATTTTCTTTCTTGAGGATCTATCTAATGATATTAATGGGGTATTGAAATCCCCTACTATTATAGTATTGCTGTTGATCTTGCCCTTTAAATCCATCAAAGTCTGCTTTATATATTTAGTTGCTCCTATATTAAGAGCATAGATATTTATAACTGTTATATCTTCCTGTTGGATTGCTCCCTTTACCATTATGTAGTGACCTTCTCTATCTCTATCTATAGTCTTTGTTTTGAAGTCCATTTTGTCTGATATAAGTATTGCTACCCCAGCTTTTTTTTCATTTCATTTGCATAAAATATTTTTTTCCATCCTTTTATCTTCAGTCTATGTGCATCTTTTGATTTAAGGTGTGTCTCTTGTAGACAGAATATGTATGGGTCCTGTTTTCTTATCCACGCAGTTACCCTATGTCTTTTGATGGGATTATTTAATCCATTTACATTTAAGGTTATTATTGATATATAATTGCTTATTGCCATTTTATTCTTTAAAAATCTATTCCTCTTTTGCTATATTCTTTTTCTCCTTTGATCTGTTTACAACAGGTCCCTTAGCATTTCTTGCAGCCTTGGTTTGGTTGTAGTGAATTCCTTTGAGGTTTTTTTTTTGGTCTGGAAAGCTTCTTATTTCTCCTTCAATTTTAAATGATAACCTTGCTGGATAAAGTAGTCTTGGTTGTAGGCTCTTGTTCTGCATTACTTTGAATATTTCTTGCCATTCTCTTCTGGCCTCAAGTGTTTCTGTTGAGAAGTCTGAAGTCATCCTTATGGGAGCTCCTTTGTAGGTGATAGTCTTTTTTTTTTTTATCTAGCAGCTTTTAATATTTTCTCTTTATCACTTAGCTTTGGTGTTTTAATTATGATGTGTCTTGGTGTTGATTTCTTTGGGTTTCTCTTTAATGGAATTCTCTGTGCTTCTTGAACATGTGAGACTTTTTTTGCCTCAATTTAGGGAAGTTTTCAGCTATGATATGCTTGAACAAAATCTCTATCCCTTGTTCTTTCTCTTCTTCTTCAAGAACCCCTATGATGCGATGTTATTTCTCTTCATGTTGTCACAGAGCTCTCTTAGAGTTTCCTCAGACTTTTTGAGTCTCTTTTCTTTTTTCTGCTCTGCTTCCATGCCTTTATTTATTGTGTCCTCTAACTCACTGATTTAATTCTCCACTTCATCCATCCTGCTTTTAATTCCTTCCATTGTGTTCTTTATTTCAGATATTGTATTTGTCATTTCTGACTGATTCTTTTTTATTATTTCAATGTCCTTTTTTATATTTGCTATCTCTTTATTTAGGTGTTCATAATGACCATCTATTATTGTTCTAATATCTTTGAGCATCCTAACAATCGTTATTTTAAACTCTGCATTTGGTAATTTGGTTATATCTGATTCATTCAGCTCCTTTTCTGGGGATTTCTCTTGGTTCATTTGTGTTGCATTTCTCTGCTTTCGCATCTTCTCTGTATAAAGGAAGGTTTTGGCCTCTGGAGTCCACTGGATATGGCCTCTGTTCCCTAGGTATGGTTTGTCTGCAGGCCCAGCACCCCCTCTTCTGTTGCTGTCTAGGGCTTTTGGGTTTGGGGGTTGCCGGTGCCTGCCTACTGGGGCTGTTGCTATGGTTTCTACCTCTCCTTCACTGAGTGGCTGTGATCACATGCTTGGATGTGCTAGCCTTGGTGGCCTTGGCCTTTGCCCTGCCCCCATGGGTGGCGTTATGCTGGGCCCTGAGGGCAGTTGCTAGCACCTTTGCTCAGCTGTGGGTCTCTGCCTGTTTCCGGGCTTTCACCCCGCCCTTGCAGGAGGAGCCCTCTCGTGGGACGGCTGCTAGCCTTGGCTCCACAGGCCAGGTGGGACTGTGTGCCCATGCTCAGTAGTGGGACTCTGCCTGTTCTGGACTTTTGGCTCCACCCCCGCGGGAGGAGCCAGCTCCCAAGTCAGGCCACAAGCCTCAGTTCTGTGGGCATGGCAAAGCTGTGCTCTTGTGCCCTTGCTCAATGGCCAGTTTCCACCCCTTCCTGGGTTCCTGCCCTTCTTCCGCAGGCTGGATTGCAGGCTACCTGCAACTGGGTTTGACTGCTTTTGCACGCCTACTCCTCCCTAGCCGGGCAAGACTGAGCTCACACCTGGACCTAGTGGTGGCCACTTGGCTTCTGCCCTTGCCGACAGAATTGCACCTCCACGTCCCGCCACCGCCCGCCCTCCGGTGGCCCTCAGTCATGTGGGGTGCGGGTGCTGCAATTCTGACCCTAAGACTTACTACTGTAGACCTGAAAGCTCCCTCCTTCTAAGCGACTCTGTTCTGAGTGCCATGGGAGAGCTTGTTTGGCTGGTGTCCTGCTTCCCTTTGCTGGTATTGCTGTTTCTGGGGGAAATATTCACTTCAGATTTGGAGAGTAACTTGTCCCAGGGGTTAGGGTGGCTGTCTCCCAAAATGATTCTTCCTGTGCCTCCTAGATTACACTCTCTTCCTGCCACTCCAGTCCTCTCCTCTCTCCCCATCCCCTGGAGCCCCAGGTGAGTGGTTGTGAGAGAGGTTTTCTGCGTGATCCCTTTAAGAAGAATCCTGGGTCTGACAAATCTGTCTCTTTCTCACAAACAGTATCCTGACTTGTTTCCAGCTAAATACTGTCCATACACCTCTTCTAGGCTCTGGGGCTGCAGGCTGGAGCTTTGTTCCTGGGGCTCAGGAACCTCCCCTCTCTGCTAAACTCACTTCTCACCATGCAAGTCTCTCCCAGCTGCTGTTTGCTCCGGGGAGCTGGGCAGCCCTCTTTGTGTTTCTGCTTTTCCTACCAGTCTTGGTGTGGCTTCTTCAGTGTTCTTTGGTTGAAGAGTCCTCTTAGTTTAGTCCAAAGTTGGTTTTTCCAGATGATGGTTCTTAAAATTAGTTTGTAATCCACTTTGGTTCTTGGAGGTGGTTGGTGGTATGTTCGCCTACTCCAGCGCCATCTTGTAATCCCCTCTTTCTTGATTACTTATACATCACCTGTTTTGAGAACTGTAATAATTAATACATATGATTATATAATTTTAGAAATTTTAATTTTACAAGACAAAAAGCCAACTTGAATACATTTTTTACTTAACACAAATACCTTTTCCAGATAATGAAATCTATCTAGGCCTATACCTAAAGTATACAAAGTCCCAGGCAAATATGGAGGGGGAGCTGTCTATGTTGCTAAATTGATTTTAAAATGCATTAGAAATTTACATGCTCATGTTATAGTGATATATATATTGATAAAAATTTAGAATAGTAGTAAAAAGACTTTTATGTTTTTTTTGTTCAATCAATGCACCTGAGAATTTTTTTGTAGTATCTGCCAAAAACCGTAAAGCTCAGAGAGTTTAGCCTACTTAAAATCTAAGAAGTTGTTTTTGTCTTCATTTCAAGGATACTAACAAAAGACAGGAGACTCTTGGGTCAGAGACAAAAGAATTAATTTTTCACTGCACAAAAAACAGCATGGTCATCAGCATATTTGCACTAGTCCTCTTTGCCACATCCCAGTGAGTGGTACAATGGCCCAGATGGCACCTGAACATGCAATGGGTTGAATTACAGGAGAGGATCCAAGGGCAAGCATTCAGGACTTTTGAGCAACTAGCAAAACATTATAGCAAGCAGCAAACCACTCAGCCCTACCTCCTATTTCCCCAGTCTTGCTGCAGTTACTTTGACCTACTTAGTGTTTATGTGACTAGTTACAGAAATCAATCAGTATTAGAAGATGGATAAACATTGTAATCTGGCACAGAGAACAACAACAGGATTGATTGCTCAGGGGCCACGGCAGATGGCCATTCGCAATAGTGTGCAGGTATCACCTCTTCCTGTTCAGGCTCAGGAACCGCTCCTTCATCTTCAGTACATTCCTAGCTAATCACATATTTCTCATTGAAAAATAAAAGGCACTAACATTGTTATTACCCACAAGATCATAGCTTTTTGGAACCTGTTTATGTTGAAAAGTATAGATTCAGCCTCTGCAGCTCCCTAATACCATTTATTTAACTCTGGTTACATGATTTCTCATGACTGCAACATCCATGGCGCCTCCCGTGATTGCTGGCTTCCAAAGACTCTCCCTGATGTCAGTGTGCTGCCTTGATGATGACCATAAATGTAAACCTTGCTCAAACTATTCAGGAAAATGTGCACAACAATTCATTTTTCACTCATGTTAAATTTACCATTTAAAGTTTCATAGCATAAACGTAGAAAAACCTGTCCTCTAAACAGGTCTTCTCTTAAACTCTTTATACTACAAGTATTATATTCCTAGAATGTTGTCTCATTCATTATTGACTGCCTGTCTTCCTTCTATACACTGCCACCAGCAGAGAGAATAAGTGAGCGTCTTTGGGGAAGGGGAGAACAAAGAAAAACCAGTCCAATTTGTTCAAGGAAATCATCTCAGGAGAGCATGGCATTATCACATTGATTGAAGGCAAGGGCAGTTATCAATCCAAAGAACTTGGGTAAGAAGTACATTCATATCTAAAGGTCTGCAGACATGTGGCATGGAGCCTGTAGAGGCAATGAGTGACTGCACTAGGAGCCAGTAGCCAGAGGTACATAGAGTAAGGCACACCTGTGGATACCAGACTAAAAGTGGCACTGTAGTCAGATTAGATTTGAGAAAAAGCTTACTCAAAAACCTACACACATAGCTCAAACCCAAGGTTTGGCAATAGGTCCTTGGTAAGCCAGTCCTGAATTTGTCTTATATCTGATGATAATGTCAATCAACATCTGCTGCCTCTAAGTGCCATTATGGCTACCCAATCTCATGTGATCCTGCAAAAAGAACTGTTAAGCTGACATTGGGTGTTACCCACTCCTCAGGCTGTCCTCCTGGAATAGGGACTAATGTGGGATACAGGTCAACCCTGTCAGCATGAGTCCCAGAGCTCCTTGAGATATTTTGTTGAGTTCAAATCCTGGAAAGAGAGCCAGAGTGTTCCCCAAAGTGGAGTAATGGGGACTGAAGCTCTTATGGTTCAGAGAACAATGCTTAGATGGCACCATCAGCAATGGCCAGTATTATGGACCAGAGTATGCTTTAGAAAATTTAGAGAAAGGTATTTGAAAGTACAGAGCTCTTCTGGAACTAGATATATGCAAACTTCTGCATATTCTACAGTGTACCATTTTATTGTTTCAATTCTAACTTTTTACATTTTTAAGTTTTATTGTATCAATTCTAACTTTTTACATTTTTAAGTTTTCAAGTTTACAATCATTTTATATTTGTTGTTTTTTACAGAGACAGAGAGAGATACAGAGAAAGGAAGAGATAGGGACAGAAAGATAGGAAGGGAATGAGACGAGAAGCATCAATTCTTTTTTGTGGCACCTTAGTTGTTCATTGACTGCTTTCTCATGTATGCTCTGATGGCGAGGGGCTACAGCAGAGTGAATAACTCCTTGCTCAAGCCAGTGACTTTGGGCCCAAGCCAGCGACCCTTGGGCTTGAGCCAGTGATTCTTGGGCTCAAGCCAGAGACCATGGGGTCATATCTATGATCCCACGCTCAAGCCAGCAACCCCATGTTTAAGCTGGATGAGCCCAAGCTCAAGCCGGTGACCTTGAGGTTTCAAACTTGGGTTCTCCACGTCCTAGTCCAATACTCTATCTACTGCATTACCTCCTGGTCAGGCTATATTTATTTATTTTTTGTGTTAGCACCTCTTTAAAATCGTTGCGCCACTCAGAATGCAATGCTAATTGAAAAAATTTCTTCTAAAATATCAATAATTTTCCAAGAATTTTCTGTACTTTATCAGTGAAAACAACAGATATTCCATGTCATTGAGATGAGAATTGATTCAACTCCTGAACCTACTCTCAATAAATAATGGTTCAGTGTTTCTCTCACTCCCATTTAAGTTATCATATTTAATATTTGTATTTTCTAATTTTACATGGATGGCTCAGCTGATCGATAGTTGCTAATTAAAACAAGTTTGAGGTTAATGAGTGGAATGTGCCTATAATAGATGTATGATCTAACCTGTATTTTGTAATTGTGTTCTGTAATTATATCCATTATTTTATTTGCACCTCACAATAAATATAGGCCACATGATTAGCTGCCTTTGACAGATGAGGAAGCTAAGGTGAATGACTTAAGGTTGTTCATGGTTATATTTGGTTATAATTGGTGTCGCAGCCATGAACAGAGCTGGGCTTGCCGGACTCCTCATCTGGTGCTCTCATGCTTTTGATAACCACCATGTGCTTTCCTCAGGTACACCTGTCATGATTAGGTCAGTATTTATTGTAAGTGTTTTCCAATTTTTACTATATCAAAAAATATAACATGTCATTTTTTTCTTTCTTGATGCCTTTATTCCTTCCAGGGAATATAGTTTTAATATTCAATAGTGAACATTAAATACATCTATTAAACATGATATATGACAAGAAATCTATATCCTATGTTCAGAATTTTACTGTTACCCAACATTCTGAAAGCATGTCAGTGCAATGAATGCTGTGGATCCTTCTGCCAGTCACCTTTTAACCACCCACATATCACAGCTTCTCAGGGCTGTAGATGGGAGGATCCTGCTGCATGTCAGATTTGATGCCCATATGTCCCTTTCTTAATTCTGAATAAAGAACAAAAAGTATTAGTATCCTTATATGCTTGATAACTGATAAGCAAACTTGGCTCCCTATTTTCAAAAGAAGTGAGGCAGTCACAACCCCCGGGAGGTCCATCAGGCCTTCTTATCACTCTACAAGACCCAGGGAATCAATGGGCTCATTATGATCTCTGAGGTGTGCAGGCTGACGATACATAGTTATGGGGTGGTACAGAATAGTGGAGCACAGCAGACACTTTGCTATTTAGTAACTGTGGGTTTTGGTCAATCTACCTGTTTTATGTTCATTTGTGCTCACATCAACATGTAGTTGTTTTTTTTAGCAGAATTTCTCAAATGAAATCAGTTCACATTCTTTTAAAATCTTGCCTTCGTTGGAATTTTATAATAAAGATCTCCAAGGTTCTAACAATGGTTTTATGGAAGTGCAGGTTCATCTGCAGAAGGCTGGGGAAGAAGTAACTTCAGTGCATACTGGAAACAGAAGGTAAACCTTCTATACTATTGCTTTTAATTCTTTATTACTTCCCATTTTTGATTATAAAAGTTCAGTTTTAAAAACACTTTTTTCCCACAATAGCTAATGTTGTATATAAGAAGAAGAGACATGACAGCCAATGGTATACCTTAGGAAAAAATAGATGCAAGACTTTAGTATGACTTTTTTTTTATCATGCTGTGTTCTTCAGACCCAATCAGGTGCTACTTGCTAATCCTCGCAGAGCATGTTAAAGAATGGTTCTAGTGATACAGGACCAATCTGTCTTTATGTCCCTGTTTCTTAACTTCTACCTCACAACCACTACAAACAGTTATTAATTCATATCTGAATTTCTTAAAGGTTGAAGAAAACTAAAAGTAATGGAGACAGAACTACCAATGCATGTGTTAGATATGCTTTCCCAGAATCCAAATGGAAAGCACCCAAAGATTTCCATCTTTCCTTAGGGGCCTCTTGGGAAGGTGGCTTAGTTCTCAACCTCATTCTTTCTCCAGATTTCTAAGAGTTCCTCCTAAGCATTCTCTCCAACAACTGTAAGAAACTCTCTACCTTATACACAAGGATGAATTTTATCACAAAATATTTCCTTCCCTCCTAAAATTCTATTCTTTGAGTATGGTTCAAGAGGAACAATACAGACTTAGCACTCACTCCAAATCTTATAGAAAGATCTAGAGTGGGTGTGGCTTTTCCAAGCTTCGTCTCTAAAAGTTGTCTGAATAGTGTGAGTTGCAGATGGTGTCTGGTGTCTTTACTTTCACTGTTTAATGAGTAGCAGTTGAATCACACACACACACACACATGCGCGCACACACACACACACACATGCACACACACGCACGCACACCCCTCTCCCAAGGCAAATATTAATGTTCAGGGACAAGAAAGACTAAAGCCATAAAAAAAAAAGAATTTTCTTTCCTGCAATTTTTAAGGCCACCATTATACAAATTTTTTCTTGTATTTTTTAAATTTATTCCCATAATCATTTAACCCCCATCTCCAAATTGTGTCTCTTAAAGCTACGAGGTATACTAATTCATAGGTTTCTTATGGCTGCTTCCTTAGCCGTATGTGACCAAACCAAATCATGGATATCATTACTTTTCTTTTTTTCAATTTTTCCACTGATTTGAAAGAGAGAGAGAGAAAGAGAGAGGGAGAGAAGGAGGCAGAGAGGGGGGAAGGGAGAAAGAAAGAAGCATCAACTTGTTGTTTCACTTAGTTGTGTACTCATGAATTGCTTCTCATACATGCCCTGACTAGGGTCAAACCAATTACCTCTGGTGCACCAGGTTGATGCTTTAGCCAGTGAATCACATGGCCAAGACATCATGGACATAATGCTTTTAAATAATGCAACATTATTCTTTTTTTCAGATCTTTGGGGCAAATGGTAGCGGAGGCAAGAAATGGTAGGAGAAGAGTTTAATTTATTCTAGTTAATGCCTGTAGAACTGAAATGTTTTGAATAATGTATACTTGGAAATACTGTGTAAAGTAATAGCCAAATAAAATTTGTTTTTTAGAACTATTGGAAGCTTTAAACTCTTTGTGTGCTTAGCAGTATAAAGTAAGCACTAAACTTGATATTGAATTTTAGCTATGCAACTAGAACTCATTTAACACAAATGTATCAGAGGAATAGGAGCAATTATTTGCATTTTGTTGAAGGATGAACCTCTGTTTAATGATCATTTTAATTGTTGAAATAACAATAAAGAAGTAATATATTGTTTGAGATGAAGATTTAGAGATTGTGAATCTGCTATATTGTAGAGTATTTTCTATTTTTGGTATGAACCTCCCTTTTGTAAAAATGTTACTGCTTATTTAATTCTGACATGCAAAAACATGGAAGGAGCAAGACTATTGACCAGGTAAATGCAAATTGCCTAGTCAGGGCAAAAGAATGATGTAATTATAATTCGATATCTAATTTTTCCATAGCAAGTAACACAAATCCTTGAAATTAGAGCCAAATGAAACCTAAATTGATATAAAATATCTGACCAGAGGGATATAAAGTTCCTTTGATATTATATTATCTGTTAAACTCTAAAATACATATAACCTAAAATAAGTAGATTTGAGATTTTAAACTTTTTATTCTAGGTGAAGTTTAGATTTACAGTGATTATTTGCTAAGCTATTGATTTTATAAATGTATATTTCTGTCTCTCATTTGTGATAGCTGTGCACATATTTTATCATCTTTTCTTGCATTCATATATTTTTGTGAGAAAAACTCTTGTTCTTTCACAAATATATATTATGAATGCATATCCTTTTGAGTGTTTTCCACATAAGGTTTTCAAATTTTAACTCTGTGGTCTGGTAGTATACTCCAGGCAGACACTCTTTTAAATAGTTTGGTCTTATTTATGGGATGAAATAGTTTCAGTTTCTAGTGCAAAGTAAATCACCAACCGATATATACATCTTGTAAAAATAAATAACAGACTAAAATCAAATATCCAATCAAGCCTATAACCTGTCCTATTTATTAATGTAGTCAATTAATATATGTTAAGTACTTATAAAAGTGTCTGGCATATAGTAGACACAATTGATTTCCTTTGCCCCATAATTGTAAAATGATAATTTTGAACAGCTGCAGTGGTTTTCACGTAAGCATTATCTGGGAGCTTCAAGAAGTCTCCATGTTTTGGCTCCGCCCTCAGTGGTATACATAATTTTCTTTTGGAAAATTTCTCTGTTGGCAAACTGAGACAATTAAAAGCATTTTTTGTTGTGTTTTTCTAGACAGAGAGCAGAATGAGGAAGAGAGAGAGAGAGAGAGAGAGAGAAACATCAATTAATTAATTTGATGTTCCACTCACCTATGCATTCATTGGTTGATTCTTGTATGTGCCCTAACCAGGGATCAAATGCACAACCTTGACTAGTTGGGACGACATTCTAACTGACTGAGTTACAAGCCCAGGGCAAGCTTAGGCAGTTCTTAAAAACATACAGCCACTGCCATTTGGTAGCTATGAAATAGATTTTATGACACTGGAGTCTAGAAAACCAATAGAAATTTATAGATCAAATAAGTCTCCTATTCTTGCTATTTAAAGTTAAATTCAAGAGATATATTACCTAACCAACATTTTTACTGGGCTATCACATTTTTATTAGCCTCATCCACTCTTTCTAATATCACAACAGTTTCTCTAGTGCAATGATTTTCAACCTTTTTCATCTCATGGCACACATAAACTAATTACTCAAATTCTGTGGCACACCAAAAATTATATTTTTTGCAAATCTGACAAAAAATAGGTATAATTTTGATTCATTTACACTGGATGGCTATTGTGTTAGCTAGTGTCATTTTTCAAATTTGACAGTCTCAGGGAAAAGAGGTCAGTGCCCCTGACTAAATAGTCAGGTATTGCATGTTTTAGAAATTCTTGTGGCACACAAGTGTGCCTTTTGCAGCATACCAGTTGAAAATTGCTGCTCTAGTGGCGGGAAAAATCATCCAGATATTACCAGATAAGTCAATCAAATCATTCAATTAAGTGCAGTACATACATTTATAGACATATATGTATTAGGTGAATTGTAGAATACTCAGAAGCATAAACTCAATACTTGACTTCAAGGAATTTGCAGTTAATTGGGTATTTTTTAAAAAGCATTTTCTTTCTTTCTTTTTTTTTTTTTTACAGAGCCAGAGAGTCAGAGGGAAGAACAGATAGGAACAGACAGACAGGAACGAAGAGAGAGATGAGAAGTATCAATCATTAGTTTTTTATTGTGACACCTTAGTTGTTCATTGATTGCTTTCTCATATGTGCCTTGACCGTGGGACTACAGCAGACCGAGTAACCCCTTGCTCAAGCCAGCGACCTTAGGTCCAAGCTGGTGAGCTTTTGCTCAAACCAGATGAGCCCGCGCTCAAGCTGGCGACCTTGGGGTCTCAAACCTAGGTCCTCCGTGTCCCAGTCCGATGCTCTATTCCCTGCACCACTGCCTGGTCAGGAAGGTATTTTAATTATATTATATTAAAGATAATCAGATAATTATGTAAGTGTAGGACACAAAAGGACTATGGAATTTTATTACAGGGTACATAATTATTTTCAACTAGATAAATCAAGGAAGCCTTCTTTATGGATTTGAGCTTAGAATTAAAAGATGGTAAGATCTGGACAAGCAACTCTAACATAAAGAAAACACAAATTGTGTCCAGGGGTTATGAATACACTCATTTGTTTGATGCATTAATTTACTCAATCATTTAATTATGTATTAAACAATATATATTGAGCACTTGGTCCATGCCAGGTACTCAAGTAGACTGTGATAAAATGGTAAAGAAAATGGGCACAGTCCCTGCCCTTGTGGGTTTTCAATATTCCAGAGTAAAGTGAATGGCAAATGACACTGGAGCTTGAGAACAGGAACTTGCTGTATTAAAGACATTTGTCTTTATTGTAAAAGCAATGGGAAACAACAGAAAGATTTCATGTCAGATGGTGACATAATAAGATTTGTGATTTGAAAATAATTCTGACTATATTAAGGAGAATGGTGGATTGGTTGGTGATTTTGTTGGAGTCTAGTGCAGAATAAAATCAAGAGATGATTGTATTTTTTTTTTGACAGAGACAGAGAGATTCAGAGAGAGGGATAGATAAGGACAGACAGATAGGAAGGGAGAGAGATGAGAATCATCAATTATTAGTTTTTCATTGCAGCACTTTAGTTGTTCATTGATTGCTTTCTCATATGTGCCTTGACTGTGGGGATACAGCAGACCGGGTAATCCCTTGCTCAAGCCAGTGACCTTGGGTCCAAGCTCAAACCAAATGAGCCCACGCTCAAGCTGGTGACCTCAGGGTCTTGAACCTGGGTCCTCCGCATCCCAGTTCGATGCTCTATACATGGCATCACTGACTGGTCAGAGAGATGATTGTATTCTTGACCAAGATTATTATGGTAAGCTGGAGAAAAGTAGAAGAGAAATATGTGTAGGATGGAAGACCAACATAACTTTATGATGATTTAGATGTGTGAGATGGGCAAGAAGAAATGTCAAGGATAGATCCTACTTTTTTACTTAAACAACCAAATGGATGCTAGGACTATCCACTGATACAGAACAGCAGAACAGAAAACACTTCAGAAGACTAGAAGTTTAGTTTGGATAGGTTCCTTCTAAGGTGTCATTAAGATATCAAGAGATGACTTTAAATAGATGTATATACTTATAGGCTTGGGACTTCAAGGACTAATAAATTAGTGATTTATCTGGTGTGACATTCTGTGTTTTCTGAGAATCAAATGCTGATTTGGATTAGAAGTGCAAGAGGTTTATTGATCAGAGATGTGAAGGGTTGATAATTCCTATGAAAGACAAAGGAGTGAAAAAAAATTGTCATAGTCATGATGTTGATTTGTTACCTGACAGGAAAGAAATAGAATTGCGAAGTGAGAGCCTTAGACAACGATGCAGATCTGACAAAGTCTTGGCCATCTCAATGGTGAGCCCGATCAAAGACTAGCTGTTAGTGAAACCCTCATTGAGTAGAAGTGGCCAAGCCCTATCATCCCCATTATATTCAGTCACTGGCTGGGGCTTCCCAGGAAAAGCGTAGCCTTGGTTTAAATACTATCATGAGTTTAGAAAGACCTACAGCTGGAGCCTGTCATCTAACAGCCTGCCTCACTGCTGAATGACAAGTTCTTTCTTGAAGGGAACTCTGAGTCCCACATCTTCTTGATCGTCATATCTATCATAGATGCTCACTGAAGACACGCATGTGAATAATAATAAAATAAAATTTAAAATATGACAAAGAAAATGAGACTATAAGAATAAAAGTAGTTGGAAAATGATATAATAGGAGTAAGTTGTTTCAAACATCACATGGCATAAAATTATATACACTGAGTAGAAGAAAATGCAAATATGCTTCTGAACTTCCTAGTTGCCAATGAAAGAGGAAATATAATCAGCTATATGATTTACAGTGTCCATAATACAAAAATAAATCAATTGCTTAAGAAAAGCCAATTTTTTTTGATACTGCAACAAGAAAGGGTCTTCATAAAGAGCATACCATGCAAAGTGATGGGCATCGTCTTTGCAATCATTCTTACAATACAGGGGATCTTAGGGTTATGACACAGTTTGGTTCCTATGACAGTGACATAACCCGAATTTTGGTCTAAGTCGAAACACACCTTCACCTAACACAAACGGGACACATGCTTTTAACAGTCCAAAATGGCATAGGTAAGTGTGCTGGGGAATGCCAACTCCCTCACTCATATGCCACGTCACTGTGTATTCTTCTGCCAGGTGCAACCAAATTAGTTCGCCCACGTAGTCTATGAGTACGTTGCTAATGGCATAAGCCGAAACACTCATGTCTCAATTTTTTTAAGGTTTTATAGGAATTTCACAAACTTGAAACATCATATGTCAAGACTATCATAACCCGAGGACTCCCTGTAAACACAGGAAGAATTTACAGAACGCTGAATCTTGCCCTAAACATTCCATACTTTTGACCATGGCTACTGCAATTTCAGCATTGAAAAAAAACAGAGTGAATATTTTTTATAAGAAAACATTTAAAAAGAAAACCACTAATCTCAATAAAGTGTTCATATGACATCTAACCAATGGTATTTTTAGCTTCATCTTATAAAATCCTCATATAAAATCTTCTATATTTAATATTTTCTCTCTAGTAAATTTGTCTTTGTGTGGTGGTTTTAAATTGTGTCAACAAATTCTTTTATTCTCCCTTCAAGAGATATAGCTTAATTTCCCTCCTTGTCAAATATCTTTTTTCTAGTGAATAGAATAAAACCAAAGTAATGGTATATTTTAGGGATATTTTTCTTATATATATTTAGTAAATATAGATATGTTCTTTTTAAATTTTAGTCAATGAATTTATCATTCTAAGCAGTATTTTAAGAACTATTCAAACTTTCAAAAGCAAAGAGTCACAACTTATTTAATCTTATTTTTTGATAAATTGAAAGCACTTTTAAATAAACTCATTAATATAATTTCTGTAAATGTCATTTTATGAGCAAGTATGGGATAGTTGGTCAAAGTCAGCAGCTTATTGGCTGTGCAACTTTGGGGAAATTACTCAATATACTGTGCCTCTGTTTCTTTCTCTAAAAATGGGGATAATAATAGAATATACCTCATAGGATTATTGTAAAGAATAAATTTATGTAAAGTACATAAAATAGTCCCTGACATAATGTAAGCTCTTCATAAATGTTAGAAAAAATATTAGGTTCAGGGCCCTGGCCGGTTGGCTCAGTGGTAGAGCGTTGGCCTGGTGTACAGAAGTCCCAGGTTCGATTCCCAGCCAGGACACACAGGAGAAGCGCCCATCTGCTTCTCCACCCCTCCCCCTCTCCTTCCTCTCTGTCTCTCTCTTCCCCTCCCGCAGCCGAGGATCCATTGGAGCAAAGATGGCCCGGGCGCTGGGGATGGCTCCTTGGCCTCTCCCCAGGCGCTAGAGTGGCTCTGGTCGCGGCAGAGTGACGCCCCAGAGAGGCAGAGCATCGCCCCCTGGTGGGCAGAGCATCGCCCCTGGTGGGCGTGCCGGGTGGATCCCGGTCGGGCGCATGCGGGAGTCTGTCTGACTGTCTCTCCCCGTTTCCAGCTTCAGAAAAAAATACAAAAAAAAAAAAAAAAAATTAGGTTCAGTAGATATCCTTAAAAGGTTCATTTTCACTAACTATATTCTAAAAGATTATTTCTTAAAACAAGTTTTTGGCAAATTTGATTAATCCAACAGTCAATTTTACCATTCATAAATTGGTTGTTAAGTAAATTAATTTTAATGGATTAACTTTCTGTTAATTTCTGTTATTAATGACTATTTATATAGTTATTGTTTGTGATTGTGCTTTAAAATTTTACTTTTCCAACTATCATTCTCTAGATGCTTTAATGATTAAGTATGCAATTACTATTTTTGAAAGGCAGTAATTAGTATAAAAAGTCCTTGAAGATTTCAAAAATTGGTATTCAGTGCACATATAATTAGAAATCTGATTCACTGACCAACCAGAGAAAATTTCTTTGATGTATCTCTAACTGAAAAATAAAATATTAAAAACATATTGTTTTATTATTTCAAACTTGCCTATAAAGTTACAGAAATACATGTGGAAGGTATGCATTATAAGTGCAGGAATTTAGTGAAGGGAAAAACACAAACCTTGAATTCGCTAAACAGCAATAGATCCAGAGCCACAAGAACAATCTCTTTGGCTTTGCAGCACAGTACCATGTTTTCTACTTCCATTTAACAGAAAATGTTATCATATCCTACTTTAATCTAGGAGAATGAGAATACAAATCTCAACCTTGTTTGGTTTTTTGCTAGCCCAGTGAAGAGTGAACATTAATTAATAGTTAATAAGTGAACAATTCAAGCAGCCTGTTCTGGACCAAAAACTATTCTTAAAGATGGAAAAGCCATATTAACTACAGTAAGCTCTAATATCCAGCTGGTTCTACTGATCCCAAATCATAGGATTTTTGCTTTGCAAGGGGCTCTGTAAATCATCTAGCCTGAACCTTCAATTGAGGCTATTTAAGGGAAGTTTTTAGAGACTTCAAAGGCTTCATAAGACCGTATATTTGCTAGGACTACTTATTACAGCTAAATCCTCCAAGGCTTTTGAATGTACCCATGTACTGAAGAAATTATTCAGCTGTTGAAGGTCACTTATTAAAATGTGGCTCTGGGCTACTTGGAGAAAAAGAAAAGTGTAAAAGGCAAGGAGAGGCTGAAGGAAGCCTTGCGTTAGGGGAACTCAGCTGCTTGCTGTCCAGGCTGTGGCTTAGGTGTGCAAGGTCGATTTTACACACAATAAGCAGGTGGCTATTCTACCAGGAGATAGGGTACACTTGGTTGTCTAACATTAACATGATGTTACTTTATTCTTCCAAGTTATGGAATCATTTTGTGACTTTCTTTAGCCTTTGTTTTTTCTAGAGGAAACTTTGGGTTTGAGGAATTTCCTGCTAAGAAATTTATGAACTGAATATCATAGATACTATTATGTGTAACACTTATAAAACTGAGACACAAAGGGTCTAGTCTTGCATAGGTGTAGCATTTCACTCTTCTCACGTATCCTATCTCTTAGGCTCCCTAAATTCATGCTCCCTTCTCCTGCGCTTTACCACGTGGGAACTGCCAGCCACTACCCCACCTCCCACCTCATACAGCCTCCTGTGAAAGATACTTTGTCTCTTACTGTTTCTACGGAGTGAATTTTACTCTCTCTCTCTCAGAGAGCAGGGAGAAGGAGAAGCTAAATGGTACATACCCAAATGCACTTACACTGGGCTATTGATGTGGGGCATGGCATAGTGAGAGGAAGGGTACCAATTTCACACATGAATTCTTGTCCCACTAGAGGTTATGTAAAACATCAAACATCATTTCACTATATAGGGAGTCTCCTCAAATAGCTCTGCTGTTTTCATGCATCAGTGACTAACATTTGAACCAAACAGACCATAAGTTAATTCAACAATTTTCAGCTTGTAAATGCTCTGATTGGTCAAGCACAGAGTTGATGCCTCATGATATCTATGAGAACTATTACCAAATTGTATCTGTAGTTTGTGTCCAACAATAAAATCATAATATTATATTCATATAAAGAACATTATGGATACAGGGGAGACATCATCAAAAGGGTTGCACCCTTATGTCAGGATCTGGAGTAAATTAAAGCAAATTTGGGACACTGAGCTGCCAAGCCCTGTCCTGCCCAGGCCTGACATATTTTATTCTCTTCTGTAATCACAAGTGTGACTTGAAAATGGGTGTTTTTGCATACTTGTATGTGTGAATGCAGTCCCTTGAAGCCACTAGCACATGTGTATATAGCAGTTCTAGGGGACTGGTTCCGTATCTCATTTCCCAGAAGTTACTACCATACTGATTTTCTGAGAAATGTATATGTAGCAGGATAATATACCAGTTTTTATTCTTTTTGCTTTCTGTTCTAATGCCATGCTGTGATGTTGCCCTTCTTGAGAGGCAATGATGCCAGCTAGTAGGACAGACAGGCTGAACACAAAGATTAGAGGGAAGTGGTTTCCCTAGCAACAAAAACCATGTAAGGGAAGCCACACTACTTATTCACTACTCAAGTCTCTTTTCCTCTGCTTTAAATAACACAGAGGATCTGAATGCTAAGTATCTGATTGTGAATTATTTCTGTAGCAAACCAGCAATGTCCAAAAAGAATTTGAAAATTTGACAATTGTACAATAAACTTTTATAAGTTAATAGACACCTCTAGAAATCTCTCCTTCCTGTCAGTCTGTCATTGCCTTAGCACGTTTCAGACATGGAGCTAGGAAACAGTTTGCTCCTCACAAACAAAGCAGGTAAAAAAACTTGCAAAGCCAGAATTTAAAAAAATGATTAGAAAATTCTCATTTTATCTCTAATGTTTAAAAATGATCTTTTCTACACTAGTGGCCAAAAAATAACCTGTAGATTAATTGATATAAGAAAGGCAAGAAAGTCACTCTAATTTCATTCTTGTTCTTAATAGAGATTTTATTTTAAAGTATTAAATTATTCTTTTCTGAATTCTGCGTTTATTTTATTGGTTTCTTGACATTAGAGTATTAATATTTTGATGTAATTACTAGTTGTTTATTAAGTATTTATTAAATGTGAAGTGATATGCTGAATATGGCTGTCCATATTTGCTGATCAGTGCTTTATATATAATTATACCTATATATCTCATCCTACATAACTAGGTAATTTTCATATTTGAGATTGCACACAGCCTAAGTAAAAAAGCTGTTATCATAGCTGAAAACAACTATTGATCAAAAAGGATTACGTGCCAACCTATTACCTCTCAAACACTGAGGCAACTTGAATAATTAGTTGTTTATTATTTTATTAAATTTTCTGACTTACTAGAATAATTAATAAGTAATTCTAGCCTGACAAGGCTGTGGCACAGTGGATAGAGCGTCAGCCTGGGATGCAGAGGACCCAGGTTTGAAACCTCGAAGTCATTGGCTTGAACACGGGCTCATCTGGCTTGAGCATAGGCTCATCAGCTTGAGCGTGGGATTGTTGGCTTGAGCATAGGGTCATAGACATAACTCTATGGTCACTGGCTTGAGCTGAAAGGTTGCTGGTTTGAAACCCAAGGTTGCTGGCTTGAATAAGGTGTCACTACCTTGGCTGGGGTCTCCCAGTCAAGGCACATATGAGAAAGCAATCAATGAACAACTAAGGTGCCGCAGTGAAGAATTGATGATTCTCATCTCTCTCTCTTCCTGTCTGTCTCTCTCTATGTCTCTCTCACTAAAAAGAAAAAAAAAAAAGGAATTATATAATATTAAAAAATATTTCTAATTTGTTTAAATGTATAAAACAATGTTGTCTAATAGAAGATAATGTGAGTTCCAAAAGCAGGCTTTGTATGTAATTTTCAATATTCTAATAGTTACTTTTATAAAAAGAAAAAGTGACAGGTGAAATTAATGTTAATATCTTATTTAAATAAATGTCTAGAATATTATTTCCACACTGAGAGTTTTACATTATATTTTTCATACTCACTTTTCAACATCTCACTTGTATTTTATGCTTAAGATCATCTCAATTTGGACTAGCGCCCAACAGCCACATGTGACTGGTTGTTACCATATTGGACAGCACGGGTCCAGAACATAAAATGTTACCAAAGGCAGTTGAGGTTCAGTTCCTTGGAAGTTAAATTGCTAACCCTGTTATTATAAGTAGAGAAAATACTAGAAAAGACAAGGTTCTTGAGGGAACACAAGAGAAATCTGATTTAAAAGTGGTGATAGATATTTAAACATTTTTCAAAGATTATGTTCTGTGTGGAAGAAGTCTTACCACACTAAAAATGGTGATTCTATGTTGTTTTTAAGCATCAGTTCCGACCTAACTAAGGAGTCTCTTTTGATCATAGCTCCCGGTAAAATAAATTCTATTTAAATCGCAAGCATGTGCCAGATTCTCAAGTTTGGTGCTAAGTTGGGGAGTCAGATTCATTAATTCAGTTATTGTATTGGTCAATACTGATATTAGTGGCATTAAGATTTAGCCAGCAAGCCTGACCAGGCACTGGTGCGGTGGTGGTGCAGTGAATAGGACCCAGATTTATTGAATAAAATCTTGAGGTCTCCTCCTTGAGCGTGGGCTCATTCAGTTTGAGCACGGGATCACCAACTTGAGCACCGGATTGCAGGGCTTGAGTGTGGGATCATAGACATGACCCCATGGTTGCTAGATTGAACCTAAAGGTTGCTGGCTTGAGCTAGGGGTCACTCGCTCTGCTGTAGCCAACCCCCCCCCCCCCATCAAGGCACTTATGAGAAAGAATTCAGTGAACAACTAAGGAGCTGTGACAAAGAATTGATGCTTCTCATCTCCCTCCATTCCTGTCTATCTGTCCTTCTCTCTGACTCTCTGTCTCTGTCAAAAATAAATTTATTTATATTAATTGTGAGAGCTTAGTTAAAATAATATGAGTTAATATTTGATGTATCAGTTAAATATATAGGCAATTTTTACCCAGTAAAATTTGACTTTGTATTTTATGTCTGGTATTCTACTTATATACTGTCTATATTAGATTTTAGAAATTTTCTCAGTTATGTATTCTATTACTTATATATTTAACTTGAAGTCCCTCTAACTCTCCCCACAAATTTGATAAGTATTTAATTTGTTTTATTCTGATTATTTTATATTTTGATTATATCTCATCCATAACATATAAGCTTTTTGTACCTTTACTGCATCAAGGCTAAGATAGCAAGCAGTTCAGTGTTGATTTTTTTTTATTCATGTTCCTTGCTGATATCATGGTGCTAATATTTGGGATTTCCCATGATAGGCTAACCCACTTCTTGCCTCTGTGAACAGAAAAGACATTGGTTTTAGACTGGTGATATATATACTGGTAGAAGATGCCTTTTGTGCTCCATATCACATCCCCTCAGCCTGCATCTGACTTGAGCAACAAGCTATGTGGACACTTTCTATGCACAGCTCTACCTCAAGTGTCTACCAGGCCTCTCTGCTTTATATTTTAGCCTTTTTGCAAGCATAGGACTCTTCAGCCAGGAGTGGGGCTGAGTGAAACTGCTGGAGAGTTAACACTTCTGGGAGCAGCCCTCAAATGGAGGGGGACAGGAGTTGATGCCTATGCCTCATCTGTCAAGAGGCAGTTCTAAGGTGATGACTTCTCAGAAGGTCCCCAGCTCTGTGCAGCCCCAGTTGTCTACAACTTTAAAGAGCTTCCTAACAGCATTTATTGGCTATCTCTTTCTTTCTGTCTTACTTTCCACTCCCTCATTCCTGCTCCTGGGTATCATCTCCCAAATAAACTACCTGCATCCAAGTTTTCGACTCAGCTCTGCTTTTGTGATGGAACCATATATCAACATTCCTAGGAAGAATTAGGTACTTTTTAAAAATCAAGGTCGGGTCATGAGGTGACTAAAGAACTTACATCAGAGCCCCTCAGTAGAAAGCCAAGATGAGAAAATCAAATCAGAGCCATGTGTATGGGAACGGACTATAATTAAAATGCTAATTTATAAATCAGTTGTTCTAAATATGAGATGCATTCCTCACAATGATGGTTGGGTTTCCAGATAACAGAAATAAATTAAGCTCACGAATAACTAAAAACAATTTAAGTAATAAATGTGACTTATATTGTTTTATGAAATCACATTGCATTAGTTTGCTTGGGCTGTCATAATAAAATCCCACAGACTGGCGGCTTAAACAACAGAAATGTATTTTCTCACACTTTTGGGGGCTGGAAGTCTGAGACCAAGGTCTCAGAATGATTGGTGTCTTCTGAGGCCTTGCTCCTTTGCTTGTAGTAAACTGCCGTTTCCTCCTTGTTATCACATGCTCTTTCCTCTATTCATGTCTGTGTCCAGATCTCCTCTTCTTATAAGAACATCAATCATATCAGTAATTACCTCATTTTGACCTAATTGCCTCTTTAAAGACCCTCTCTCCCAGTAAACATACATTCTAAGTTACTTGGAGTGAGGAATTCAAATATAAATTTGAGGGGAGGGATACAGTTCACCCCATAACACAAAGTATTCAGTTACAAAGTATTTGATTCATGTAAATAAATAATAAACATCAATGAGCTCTCAATTCAACTTAAGAATTCGAACATTGTAAATACCTTTGCAACCACGTGTATTCTCCTTCCCACTTCTATCCCCTGCTTCCCTCCAAGAAGCAAATGGTACCCTGAATTTTGTTTACCAATTATTATTATTATTATTATTATTATTATTATTATTTTTCTGAAGCTAGAAACGGGGAGAGACAGTCAGACAGACTCCCGCATGCGCCCGACCGGGATCCACCCGGCACGCCCACCAGGGGGCAATGCTCTGCCCCTCCGGGGTGTCGCTCTGTTGCGACCAGAGCCACTCTAGCGCCTGGGGCAGAGGCCAAGGAGCCATCCCCAGCGCCCGGGCCATCTTTGCTCCAATGGAGCCTCGGCTGCAGGAGGGGAAGAGAGAGACAGAGAAGAAGGAGAGGTGGAGAAGCAGATGGGCGCTTCTCCTATGTGCCCTGGCCGGGAATCGAACCTGGGACTTCTGCACGCCAGGCCGACGCTCTACCACTGAGCAAACCGGCCAGGGCACCAATTATTTTTTTATTAGACTAGTCACATATGAATGTATACTTAATGCATTGAGTTTTTTTGTGTTTTATAAAAATAATACCATTTTTTACATAGCTTTATGCAATTTTTTTTACCTCACAATCATGTGCCTAAAATTCATCTATACTGAGCATGTAAGTATAGTTTATTTATTTCACTCATGTATGATAGTTCTTTAGGCAACTGTATACATACATAGGTATTCATTCTCCATTTGATAGAATTTAGCTTGTTTCCAGGTTTGTTTGTTTTGTTTGTTTGTTTGTTTTTGGTCCCAGGTTTTTTGATTATTAACCATATTGCTCTTATTGTAACTATCTCTTTCACATACTTAAGAAAGAGTCTCTATGCTCAGGAGTAGAATTTCTGTGTTGAAGGGAATGACTATTTACCTTTACAAGATAGTTCTGAATTGTTTGCCAAAGTGGTAGTGCCAATTTATGTTCCCACCAACAGTGTCTGATATTCCTCAATGATTTGTATTGTGGCTAATACATAATATTTTTAGGTTTATAAATTATGCCAATGTAAATGTCAAATAATATCAAATTCTGTTTTCTAAGTTATATTTTCCTGACAACTAATAATTGTTATGAGTCTCTTTCCTTATGTTTATGAGCTATTCATGTTTTCTCTTCTATAAAATATTTTTTCTTTTTTTTGGCTCAGTTTTTCTATTGCATCTTCTTTTTATTTATGGATTTTTTTTTCTGTATCTGGAAACTAATCCTTTTCTGACCATATTGTTAGAAATATTTTCTTGCAGTTTATGGTATCTTTTCATTTTCTTTATTTGTATTCTGATGAACAGAAAAATTTAATTTTAATGTGGTTGAATTTAGCAGTCTCTTTTATAATTATTTTTTCTGTATTGTTCAAAAATTCTTCCCTATCATTAGACTATAATTTTTTCCTAAACTTTTTGTCTTATGGAGATTGATTTTAATGTTTTGTTTAAGAAATCCTTTCCTATGGTTTGTCCTTCACATTTATATCTTCATTCCTTTGGTAATGGATTTTTGGGTATGATATGAAGTAAGGACATAATTCCATTTTCATCTACATAAATAATAAATTGTCCTATCAATATTAGAATGAAGTTTCACTATGCTTTTGTATCTATTGATAAATATTCCGATTGGAACTAAAACTTTAGAAAAATGAGGAAATATATAAATAGTTTTAAGACTATTAGTACATAAACAGTCAGTAGGCTAAGGCAAGCAGGTTTTTTTTTTAAGTGAGAGTGGGGGAGATAAAGAGACAGACTCCTGCATGCACCCTGACTGGGATCCACCCAGCAATTCATCTGGGGCCATGCTTGCGACTGAGCTATCTGTAGTGCTTGAGGTGGAGGCTCCAGGGAGCCATACTCAGTGCCTGGGGCTGATGTGCTTGAATCAGTTGAGCCATGGCTGTGGAGGAAAAGAGAGAGAAAGAGAGAAGGGAAGGGGAGGAGAGGCAGATGGTCGCCTCTCCTCTGTGCCCTGATAGGGAATTGAACCAAGGACTTCCACATGCCTGGTCAATGCTCTACCACTGAGCCAACAGGCCAGGGCCAAGACAAGCATTTTTCAAAGCTATAGTAGAAAGGAGATGTTAGAAGAAATTAAATAAAACAAATAGTAAATGCTTGTCCAGTTAGGGAGAAGACAGAGAGATGTATTTTAAATTAGAATTACTTATAATGTACAGAACATTCACAAGCATGAATGTAGGATTAGAAACCAGTGAACTGTAACTTAAAAATCTACATATTTTTATGAAATCCTTTGTTTATTGTCCAGTTTAGTTCTTTCATTTTGTCAGATATACATGTAAGCAGAGGATGAGTGATTCCCCAAAGACAAATGGTGAGTTGGGGGCAAAGCTGTAATTATAGCTCAGGTTAGACTTGGGGGGTAATAGACCTTTTACCAAATAAAAATGACAGGACCATACAAGTTTGTTGTTTTTATCCATCAATACAGTTTGATGACTTTTTTGGACTATTCCTTTTTCTTAAATGTGTATAAGTGTAAACTGCTGGCCTGATGCAAAAAAAAATGCATTTTGAAAATTTTATTATTTATGCCTGTGACAAGGAGGGAAGTTTAAGTGAAAAAATAATTTCTTGTATCATATTTCTAGCATGAGCAGATTTTCTCTTTTAAAGCTTATCAGTTTGCTTCACTGTGGAATACGTAAACAATAAAATATTTCTCTTGATAAACAAGTTGAACTTTCTCACCCCCAGTTAGCATGAATAGTTTTGTTTGACTACTGACAGATAATAGTTTGTGGATAGCATAAAAAGGAACAAAAAATGCATATGTTTAGCTTCACTAGACTTCTTTTATAGTTGATAAAAATGTTACAAAACTCACAAGCTATGATCCATATATTTATTACTTGAGCTTCTGTAACTTTATTTTCCCTTGTGGAAAAAATAAAAGACCATTGCTATAATAATTTGTCTTATAGATAGAATTTTTATTCTTTTACAAAGATGCTCTGTCTAGCATATGGGTTACAGCACTTGGCTGCCAGGAAATTATTTCTCAGACTATCTTAAAAAGTGACTTTTTCTTTATAGATATGCATCAGAAGTTTATGACTCTGGTGAGAAGTTCTTCCTTTCTTCTTTAAAACAAAGTTATTTTGCAGATGGCTAGTGAGCCATTAACTTCTCAGGTTTATAAATTTATATTCAAATTGTTTAATTTTTTCTATCCTTAAAACTTGACTACACCTAAACATCACTCTTGTATTGAAAGATGGACCAAAACCACAAAGTGAGAACAGATAATTTTATGGGGGAAGTGAAGAACAGGATGAAACAAAAAGAAATTTTACTGGTAAGAATTTATCTTTAAATAAAAATTTAAAATAGTCTTGTAATCCCACTTTTAAATTTTCTTTTGTTCCCACCAATTAAAAATGTCCCCAACTAAGATACCAAGATGACAGTGGAGTAGGCAGATGCACAGACTCCCAGCTCACGCCATCAAACTAGATTACAAATTAATTTAGGAACAATCAGCATGAAAAACCAACTTTGAACTAAAACAACAGGTCTAAAAACCAAGGAGCAAAGAAGAAGCCACACTAAGCCTGGTAGAGAGTGTGGAGGCATGGTGGAGGCTCCCCTGCTTCCAGGAGCAAAGGGGGGGGGGTGAAGCTGAGAGCCCAGAAGGGCTCTTATTACATGGAGAAGAGCAGAAAATATTGCTCACAGCCACTTGCCTGGGGAGCTGGGAATGTGGTGGGCTGAGAGGACTGGCTGGTCTTCCAAAAGGAAAGTGAGGAGAGTGAGAGACAGATGGTGATAGGCAGAGGGATGCATGGGATGACCTGAGAAGCTGATTCACCCAGTGCAGAAGTGGCTATAGCTGGGGGAGGGGTTGATCTCTCCACACAGCGCAAGCCTAAAGTGGATCTGGGTGATCCACCTCCAGAAAGCTCTTCAGCTCCAATCAGTGCAAAAAGACACAGCTGAAAACAGGAAGTGGGGAGGAGGGGCAGTAACTTAGTCTCCACTGAGATCTGAGATACACCTCCCCCTACTGAAGCTGAGAAAGCACCCCACCCCCAGAGAGTAGCTGGCAGATCATGCCTTCAGAGTCTCAGGTTACATCCACCACATTCCTGGATACAATTTCAATTAAACCCCTGCTAAGATCAGTAAACAAGATTACCACAGAGTTAAGAAAACTGAGAAGAAAACAAACAAATCAAGACTTCACAGCAGCTCTACTAGGTAAGGAGACCACAACTGGAAGAAGCCTACAAGTCAAAGAGAGAATAATGGGAAGGCAGAGAAGCATAAGTCATATGCTACAACAAGATAAATCCTCAGAAAAAGTCCTGGATGAATTGAAAGTAATCAAATTATCAGATGCAGAGTATAAAATAATGATTGTTAGGATGCTTAAAGATCTCAAAGCTACAATGGATGGACTTAATGAGCACCTCAATAAAAAAATTGTAAGCATCAAAAAGGACATGGAAATCATAAAGAAGAACCAGACAGAAATAACAAACACAATATCAGAAATGAAGACTACACTGGAAGGAATTAAAAGCAGGCTGGATGAAGCAGAGGATTGTATCAGTGATTTAGAGGATAAGATAAGTGGAAACACAGAAACAGAAAAGCAAAAAGAAAAGAGGATCAAAAAGTCTGAGGAAACTCTAAGAGAGCTCTGTGACAACATGAAGAGAAACAATATTCTCATAATAGGGGTTCCTGAAGGAGAAGAGAAAGAACAAGGAATAGAGAAGCTCTTTGAAGAAATTATAGCTAAAAATTTTCCTAAATTGATGCAGGAAAGAGTCACACAAGTTCAAGAAGCAGAGAGAACCCCATTAAAAAAGAACCTCAAAAGACCCACACCAAGACATATCATAATCAAAATACCAAAACTAAGAGATAAAGAAAGAAATTTAAAAGCTGTAAGAGAAAAAGTCAATCACCTACAAAGAACACCTATAAGGATGACATCTGACTTCTCAATAGAAACACTTGAGAACAGAGGGGATTGGCAAGAAATATTCTAAGTAATGCAGAACAAGAACCTACAACCAAGACTTCTTTATCCAGCAAGACTATCATTTAAAATTGAAGGAGAAATAAAAAGCTTCCCAGACAAAAAAAAAAAAAAAAAGAAAGAAAGAAAAGAAAAAGAACTCAAGGAATTTATCACAACCAATTCAATGCTGCAATAAATGATAAGGAGCCTGCTATAGACATAACAAAGTGGGGAAATATACACATATATATTAAAAGAAGAATATAGATTTAAAGAAAATAAGGCAATAAACAACTACATATCACCTGACCAGGCGGTAGAGCAGTGGATAGAGCATTGGACTGGGATGCCAAGGACCCAAGTTCAAGAACCTGAGTTGCCATCTTGAGTGAGGGCTCATCTGGTTTGAGTAAGGCTCACCAGCTTGAGCCCAATGTTGCTGGCTTGAGCAAGGGGTCACTCAGTCTGCTGTAGCCCCCCCCCCAGTCGAGGCACATATGAGAAAGCAATCAATGAACAACTAAGAAACCACAATGAAGAGTAGATGCTTCTCATCTCTCTCCCTTTCTGTCTGTCTGTCCCTATCTGTACCTCTCTCTGACTCTCTCTGTCTCTGACACACAAAAACAAAACAAAATAAAGCAAAACAAAAAACAGCTACATATCAATAATAACCTTAAATGTAAATGGATTAAATGACCCAATCAAAAAACATAGGGTAGCTGAATGGATATGAAAACAGGACCCGTATATATGCTGTCTACAGGAAACCTACCTCAAAACAAAAGACACACATAAACTAAAGTAAAAGGATGAAAAAAATATTTCATGCAAATGGAAATGAAAAAGAAAGCTTGGGTAGCAATACTTATATCTGAAAAAATAGATTTTAAAACAAAGACTATAGTAAAAGATAAAGAAGGCCACTACATAATAATAAAGGGAGCAATCCAACAGGAAGAGATAACCATTATAAATATCTAGGCACCTAATATAGGAGAACCTAAATATATAAAGCTGACTTTGATGGACATAAAGGGCAAGATCAACAGCAACACTATAATAGTAGGGGATTTCAGTACCCCACTAACATCACTAGAGAGATCCTCAAGAAGGAAAATTAACAAAGAAACAGCAGAATTAAAGGACACACTAGATCAACTGGATTTCATAGATATCTTCAAAACTTTTCACCCTAAATCAGCAAATATACATTCTTTTCAAGTGCGCATGGTACAACTCTAGGATAGACCACATGTTAGGGCATAAAATGAGTCTCAACAAATTTAAGAAGATTGAAACCATATCAAGCATCTACTCTGACCACAATGGCATGAAACTAAAAATCAACTACAATAGAAAAACTAAAAACAGTCAAACACTTGAAAACTAAATAGCATGTTATTAAATAATGAATGGGTCAACAATGAGATCAAGGAAAAAATAAAAAATTTCATTGAAACAAATAAAAATGAGCATACAACAACTCAAAATCTGTGGGACACAGCAAAACCAGTCCTGAGAGGGAATTTCATAGCATTACAAGCAAACATTAAGAAGCTAGAAAAAGCTCAAATAAACAACTTAATCCTGCAACTAAAAGTACTAGAAAAAGAACAGCAAATAAAGCCTAGAGGATGTAGAAGGAAGGAAATAATAAAGATTAGAGCAGAAATAAATAACATAGAGACTAAAAAAACAGTAGAGGGTCAATGAAACCAAGAGCTGGTTCTTTGAAAAAGTAAACAAGATCAATAAACCCTTAGCCAGGCTCACCAAAAAAAAAAAAAAAAAAAAAAAGAAAGGACTCAAATAAATAAAATTAGAAATGAGGCCGGAGAAGTAACAACGGACACAACAGAAATACAAAGGATTGTAAGAAAATATTATGAAGAACCCTATGCCAAAAAATTAGACAACCTAGGTGAAATGGACAAATTTCTTGAAAAATATAATTTTTCAAAAACCTATTTGAACAATCAGAAAACCAAAATAGACCCAAATGAGATAGAAATAGTCATAAAAAAAACAACAACAAAACTCCCAACAAACAAAATCCGTGGGCCAGAGGGCTTCACAAGAGAATTCTACCAAACATTCAAAGAAGAACTAACTGCTGTCCTTCTCAACCTATTTAAAAAAAATCAAGAGGAGTGAAAACTTCAAGCTCCTCTTACAAGGCAAGCATAATTCTTATCCCAAAACCAGGAAAAGACAACACAAAGAAAGAAAAACATAGGCCAATATCCCTGATGAATTTAGATGCTAACTTTCTCAACAAAATATTAGCACTGGATCCAGCAATATATAAAAAAAATATCATATATCATGACCAAGTGGAATTTATTCTAGGGAGGCAAGGCTAGTACAATATTTGCAAATCAATCAATGTGATTCATCACATAAACAAAAGGAAGTACAAACACCTCATGATAATATCAATAGATGCAGAAAAGGCATTTGATAAAATCTAGCACCCATTTATGATCAAAACTCTCAGCCAAATGGAAACACAGGGAACATACTTCAATATGATAAAGGCCATCTATGACAAACCATGGCCAACATCATAATCAATGGGCAAAAGTTAAAAGCAATCCCCTTAAGATCAGAAATAAGACAGGGGTGCCCCTTTCACCACTCTTATTCAACATAGTTCTGGAAGTTCTAGCCACAGCAATCAGAAAAGAAGAAAAAATAAAAGGCATCAAATTGGAAAAGAAGAAGTAAAACTATCATTATTTGCTGATGATTATGATAGCATACATAGAAAACCCTAAAGTCGCAGTAAAAAGCTACTGGACCTGATAAAGGAATTCAGCAAGGTGTCAATATATAAAATTAATACACAGAAATCAGAGGCATTTTTATACACCAACAACGATCTGTCTGAAAGAGAAATTAAGAAAACAATCCCTTTACTATTGCAACAAAAACATCAAAATACCTGGGAGTAAATTTAACCAAGGAGGTTAAAGACTTATACTCAAAAAATTATAAAACATTGATAAAAGAAATCAAGGAAGATACAAACAAGTGGAAGCATATACCATGCTCATGGTTAGGAAGAATAAACATCATTAAAATGTCCATATTACCAAAATCAATTTAAAATTCAATTCAATTCCTATTAAAATGCCAAGGACATACTTCAAAGATATAGAAAAAATATTCCAAAAATTCATATGGAACCAAAAAGAACACGAATAATCTCAGCAATCTTGAAAAAGAAGAATAAAATGGGTGGTATCACACTTCTGGATGTCAAGCTATACCACAAGGCCATTGTACTCAAAACAGCTTGGTACTGTCATAACAGGCATATAGATCAGTGGAACAGAACAGAGAACCCAGAAATAAACCCGCATCTTTATGAACAATTGATATTTGTCAAGGGTGGTAGTAGCATATAATGGAGTAAAGACAGTCTCTGTAACAAGTGGTGTTGGGAAAATTGGACAGCTACCTGCAATAAATTGAAACTAGACCACCAACTTACACCATTCACAAAAATAAACTCAAAATAGATAAAAGACTTAAATGTAAGTCATGAAACCATAAGCATCCTAGAGGAAAACAGGCAGTAAGCTCTCCATCATCACTCGCAGCAATATATAATATTTGCTGATTTATCTCCACACTCAAGGGAAATAAAGGAAAGATAAACAAATGGGACTATATCAAACTAAAAAACTTCTGCACAGCTAAAGACAATAAGAACAAAATAAAAAGGCAAACCACACAATGGGAGAACATATTCAACAATATGTCTGATAAAGGGTTAATAACCAAAATTTATAAAGAACTTGTAAAACTCAACACCAGGAAGACAAACAATCCAATCAAAAAAATGGTCAAAAGAAATGAATAGACACTTCTCCAAAGTGGACATACTGATGACCAATAGGTAAATTAAAAAATGCACATCACTAATCATTAGAGAAGTGCAAATTAAAACCACAATGAGATATCACCTCACACCTGTCAGAATGGCGCTCATCAACAAAACAACATAAGTGCTGGTGAGGATGTGGAGAAAAGGGAACCCTCCTGCACTGCTGGTAGGAATGCAGACTGGTGCAGCCACTGTGGAAAACAGTATGGAGATTCCTCAAAAAATTAAAAATCGAACTGCCTTTTGATCCAGCTATTCTACTTTTAGGAATATATTTCAAGTACACCACGTCAACGATTCAAAAGGAGAAATGCATCCCCATGTTTATGACAGCATTGTTTACAATAGCCAAGATCTGGAAACAGCCCAAGTGTCCGTCAGTGGATGAATGTATTAAAAAGCAGTGGTACATATATACAATGGAATACTATAGGGCCATGAAAAAGAAGGAAATATTACTTTTTGTGACAACATGGATGGACCTGGAAACTATTATATTAAGTAAAATAAACCAAGCAGAGAAAGAAAAATATCATATGACCTCACTCATATGAGGAATCCGACGAACAATATGAATTGAGGAGTGGAATAGAGACAGAGGCAGGATCAAAGGATCCAGAAGGAAAGTGGACAGAGGGAAAGGGGATGACAGGCTAATAAGGATGGGATTAGAGCAGAAAAGGAAATCCTGGAGGGAATGTGGGGGGGGGGGAGGGCACTATGGGAAGGGGGACAGGGGGGATGTACTGGGGAACATGGGGGAGGAGGAGATATTTGGGGGGGCACTAGAATCTATGTAAACACAATAAATTAATTAAAAAATGCCCCCAACTATATTGAAATGTAATTTATATAAAATAAATGCATTCATTTCAAGCACACAGTTTGATTAGTTTTGAATAATATGCACACCTAGCTAATTATTACAATCAAGATACAAAACATTTTCAATATCCAAAACAATTCCCTGATGCTTATTTACCTTGCTGTCCCTCCCCTGTTCTCTCTGGCCCCAGGCAACTGGTGATCTATCACTATTGTTTAAACTTGCCTTTTTTGTGTTTTAGATATCAAAAAATATATACTCATTTGCATCTAAAGTCTTTCACTCAGCATAATGTTTTTGATATTTATTCAGGTTATTGAATGTTTAGCATTATCTGTTTTTAAAATATTTTACCTATGCTAATGAGTTTGTGCATGTATCTCATTGTTGTTTTAATTTGCACTTCACTAATGACTAAGTATCTTTTTATTTCCTTATCTGCCATCTATTTTCTTTTGTGAAAGTTCTGTTAAAATCTTTGCTTGAATTTAACTAGATTGCTTATATTCTTATTATTGAATTTGAAGACTTCTTTGCATATTCTGGATTTAAGATGAATTTATTACAAATATTTTCTCTGTGGTTAGTATTTTGTTTTTTAATGGTGTCTGTCATTGATTAGAAGTTTTAAATTTGATAATGTTCAATATATCATTTGGTCTTTTGTACATTTTTGTTCTACCTAAGAAATTTTCACCAACCCTAAGTTTGCAAAGATATCCTCTTTAATTTTCTTCCAGAAATTTTATAATTTTAGAGTTTAATTTAATTCTATGAAAATTTTCTAATTAATTGTGTTTCACATGAGAGACGGATCAAGATTCATTTTTTCTTTATAGAGCTACTATTTTTCTAATACCATTTGTAGGCAACATTATATTACTTTCATGCCTTGCTGAAAATTAATTGAGGCTTTGGCAGGTTGGTTCAGTGGTAGAGTGTTGGCCTGGCATGTGGATGTCCCAGGTTCAATTTCTGGTCAGGGCCCACAGGAGAAATGACCTTCTGCATCTCTACTTCTCCCTTTCTCTCTCTCTCTCTCTCTCTCTCTTTCTCTCTCTCTCCCCTTCCTGCAGCCATGGTTCCAGTGGAGTGAGTTGGTCCCAGATGCTGAGGATGGCTCCATAGCTTCGCCTCAGGCACTAAGAAGAACTTGGTTGCTGAGCAATAAAGCAATGCCCCATATGGGCAAAGCATTGCCCCCTAGTGGGCTTGCCAGGTGCATTCTGGCCAGGGCACATGCCAGAGTCTGTTTCTACCTCCCCTCCTCTCACTGAATAAAAAAAAAATAATTGAGGATATACTATGTGGGTCAATTTTTGGACTCTATTCTATTCCATTGATTTATTTTTTATTTTTTATTTCTGTGATAGAGACAGAGAGACAGAATGAGGGACAGATAGGGACAGACAGATAGGAAGGAAGAGAGATGAGAAGCATCAATGCTTTATTGCAGCACCTTAGTTGTTCATTGTTTGCTTTCTCATGTGTCCCTTGACCCGGTGGCTACAGCAGAGTGAGTGACCCATTGCTCAAGCCAGCAACCATGGGGTCATATCTATGATTCCAAGCCAGCTAACCTGTGCTCAAGCTGGTGAGCCCGCACTCAAGCTGGGACCTCATAGTTTCGAACCTGGGTCCTCAGTGTCCCAGTCCGATGTTCTATCCACTGGGCCACCTCCTGGTCAGGCATTCTGTTCCACTGATTTGTTTGTCTATCCTTGTACTAAATACAACATTGTCTTGATTATTTTATAATTAGCTTTATGATGAGTCTTGAAACCAGGGAGTATAAGTTATTCAACATAGGCTCATTTTGGTTCTTTGCATTTCAGTATGAATTTAATAATGCCTTTGTTAATTTTTAATAAAGGCCCATGAAATTTCTTACTGGAAGAGCATTAAATTTATAGAACACTTCTGATACAATGTGCCTTAGTTTATTCAGGCTGACATAACAACATACCTCAGACTGAATGGCTTATAAACAATAGAAATCTATATCTCATAGTTTTAGAGTCTGGAAGTTGATCGGTACAGTGTCCCTGTATGGTCAGGTTCTGTGTTTGGTGAGAGACTGCCTGCATTGACTCTTAAATAGCAGTAGTCTAGCTGTAACTGCATTGCAGAAGGGGTAAGGGAGCTTTCTTAGGCTCCTTTTTTAAGGGAATTATTCCCATGACCTAATTAATCTTATGACAGAATCACCTCCCAAAAGCCCCAACTTCTAATGCCATCACCTTGAGGGATAGGTTTCACCATATAAATTTGGAACACAAAAATTCAAACCATAGTACAATCCAATACAAAAATATGAGGCAAATACATTCAGTTTTTCTGGCAGCTTTACTAAAAAATAAAAAAATATATACATAACATATAAAATTAACATTTTATTTAATATATAAATATTATTTCAACATAAAAGTCTTTTGTGTGTGTGTGTGTGTGTGAGAGAGAGAGAGAGAGAGAGAGAGAGAGAAGGAGAGAGAGAGAGAGAGAGAGAGAGAGACAGAAAGAGAGGGACAGACAGATAAGAAGGGAGAAATATGAGAAGCATCAATTCTTCATTGTGGCACCTTAGTTGTTCATTGATTACTTTCTCATATGTACCTTGACCAAGGAGCTACAGCAGATGGAGTGACCCCTTGCTCAATCCAGCAACCTTGGGCTCAAGCTGGTGAGCTTTGCTCAAACCAGAGGAGCCGGCACTCAAGCTGGCGACCTGGGGATTTCGAACCTGGGTCCTCCACATTCCAGTCTGATGGTCTATCTACTGTGCCACAACCTGGTCAAGCAACATAAAAGACTTGATGTAATATTTTACATTAGCTGTACCCGGCCATGCATTGCTGTGGCCCAGACTGGTTAAATGGAAAAGAAAGAAAAGAGAAAGCGCATGTTTCTAATACGTTTAATTTTACAATGCTTTGGGTATACAATATTTTTTGTTGTTCCATTGTTTGTGCAGATACAGAGATTGTCTGGTTTGCCAAGTCTAGAACACACAACATATAATTATCCATGTGAGAAGCAATCTGTGTGTACATCTAAAGCACATAATTCTAAAGATTGGCCTTGAGCTTTGTTGATGGTGATTGCAAACGCCAATCGAATTGGGAACTGCAATCTCTTACATTGAAATGGCATATCCATTGGAATCATAGGAATGCGAGGAATGAGGACATCACCTTTGAAAAGTCCTGTCAAGATTCTTGCTTCTACGACATGACATTGCTCATTAATTTTTTACAGCGCACAAACCCAAACACTTCATGTCTTACCATGAAATCCAGCAGTGATTTCAGCTTCTGTCTGAAAACACGTGCTGTGATGTCATGCCTATCCACTGGTGATTGGCCAAGAAGTAAGAGCTGTTGTATATCGTCCCAAGCTGGACTGCATGTGATTGTAATGAATAGGTCTGGATGCCTGTAGTGATGAACATACGCAATTCATCTTGAGCATACTCATGCATATGATGTGGACTGCCTGTATATGAAGATGGCAAAATCGTTAGTCTTCCAATGTTACTTGTATTACCGTCATTTACAACTGCATCTCGCAAATGAACGTATTCTTCAGAGTGAAGCTTGGTCTGAATCAAACGAATGAATATTAAACATTCTTTTTCAATTTTTGCATACATATCTACGATATATTGGTGAAACAAATGTCATTGTCTTCATTCTCTTGAATCATTAATTGGCATGAATAATAGTTCATTGTGCTGCATTTCATATTTGTTTCTTTGCCACTGACTGGATTCATCATCTTAATGTTGAAGTGATATCAGCACCATCCCAAAAAATGATTGGATATTGCAGGGCATTGTAGCATTGATGAGTTTCTGCAAGTTTTGTCAATTGATTGTTTCTCTGATGAAGAACAATATCTCTAGGTTGGAATTGATCTCCGACTATAACAATTGCCACTTTGTCAATAGTTGGAGCATTGAATTTTCACACATGTTCTCCAGCAGCCATTTTGTCAGCATGAATAACAATCTTGTGTGTATCAGGTGGCATCATGTCAATTGCTGCTTTGAACAAACGCACTAAATTATTTTTTTTCATGAAGAAACTCTTGCAGTTGGGAAATGATGGACCTTTTTTATGATGGTAGAAATTCTGCAGCATGCATTCAATTCATCATTGCCATCACTGATGAAATACATTTGTAGGAATTTATGTTGACCATCTGGGAATGGAAGCGGGGAGCCGGCTTTATGATGCATTTGTCCTTTCACTTTGAAAGTTGGCATGAATTGAGCTGTTACATTTTCTGCGCCAAACGATATCATTTGGAAGCATGAGTTCTATTTCCTGATGTTAGATAGGAAATGCTTTGATTCAGTGGTATATCTGGCAAGCAAAGTTTTTGATGGCTCTGGTGGTTCTCCAAGTTGAGGCAGTTTAATTTGTCTGGCTATGCAACACATTCCTTTCGTTTCTTCATTAAATTTCAGAGCCTTGCAATAAGGACACCCTTCAGTCAGAGTGCCGATGAGAACATGCTGGCTCAAACTGTAATCATCAGCTGGGTTGTACCGGAATGAAAGGCGATTGTAACCATGTGATTGCTGAGCACAGAGTCGTGTTTGATACTGATCTGCTGTTTCTCATTGATGTCTTTCAGCCACTCTCAGCCTGTCACATTCATTCTGTTGAGAACAAAGCAAATCTGAAGCTGCAGAATGAGATCGCAACTGTGCATCAAGTCTGGCTGCTCTTAAATGAATTGTAAATCAGAAACATTGAAATGGAATCGTAAAATATTTTGTATAGCATGTGTTCATTTTACGTCCAACAGATGGCTCTGTTTTTTAAAAAAAGACATGCTTTTACCTATCACAGGTGTGACATTTATATCTATATAATTGTAGGTATATAAAAAAGAGCACATATTTGAATGCAACATTGTATCAAAATTTCAAAGCAATCAGTGAAGAGCTTTTGGAGATTTAAGGTTTTGAACAAACTAACATTTACATTTTTATTTATATAGATTTTTTGGTGCTAAGTCATTGAAATTTGGTGTTTTTGCACTTACAGCACATCTTAATTCAGACTAATCACCTATCAAGTGTTTAATAGCCTCATGTGACTAATGGCTACTACACTACTAGCTAGGGTAGTGATATACTGGTGGTAGTCCCCACTGGAAACACATGGATGGATTGTTAGAAGGAGAACTTCCACAGAAGAAGGGGGTATTGATATTAGAATTCTGTAATGTAGCAGGGTGCTATTTTAACAAAATAGGTTCCATGCAAGCATTTCTAGACACTAGAATTTTGTTTGGTGTCTATTTTTATTTAAAAAAAAAATTAAAGGCCAAGGGGTAGTAAATTCAGTGTAACTATAGAACAATTTGGGGAGAATTAATACATTAACAGCACTTAGTTGTAAATATTTATTATAGCATATTTTAATATATTAAGTACTTATTTTAGTTAATTTCAAAACTTTATTTCTATTTCAAATCATTTCTTCTCTAGTCCATGAATTATATAGAAGTGTGTTAACTTCCAAATATTTGGGGATGTTTCAGATATCTTTCTGTAATTGATTTCTATTTTGACTCCATTGTAGTCACAGAACATACTCTGTCACACTTCAGTCTCTTTAAATTGGTCCAGATATGTCCTATCTCAATGAATATTCCATATACACTTGACCAGAATCTGTGTGATCAGAGACTTCTAGGCTTTTGAAAAGTACTGACTTTCAGGTATTTAAGGTATAGAACTCTCATTTAGTCATTTAGAACCCTAATAATTGCAAGTGACAAAAACTAAGTAATAAACAAATACAAGGAATGTCTCATCTCATGTAACCAACCCACAGCCAATGCAAAGGTGACTTTGGACTTTGAGATGACAGGATTCACAGGCTTAACACAGTCAGGTTTCTTCCTTTCACTGACTCCTATCTTTGATTCTTCTGAATTTCACACTTTTTCTACCCTATTCTAGATGAATTTTGGGGGGGAACATAACTGTAGACCATCTCAGACTAAAATCTTCTATCTACATAATTTAAAAAGCAATAGGAAAAGCCTGACAATCTCTAATCAAATTCTACTAAAAAATCTTCTGGTCCAACTTGAATCACCCATTTGGAGTTGGAATAATTTCCACCCTCGGGGATGGACAATAAGCTTGGCTCATTTTGAGTTCCACTCAACTTTTAGCTAGGGTAGTGGTATACTGGTGGTAGTCCCCACTGGAAACACATGGATGGATTGTCAGAAGGAGAAATTCCACAGAAGAAGGGGGTATTAATATTAGAATTCTGTAATGTAGCAGGGTGCTGTTTTAACAAAATAGGTGCCATGCAAGCATTTCTAGACACTAGAATTTTGTTTGGTATCTATTTTTATTAAAAAAAAATTTAAAGGCCAAGGGGTAGTAAATTCAATGATTGTTCCCTTAATTTTTAGACTTGAAGATCTAGCTTCATCAGCTATGCAAATATGGAATTAGAAGCACTTTTAAGTCTATAGATAAACTACACTATTATCACAGAGGTAGAAGATCTGATTCAGTCTCAATAAATCAATACTTGAGACAGAGTCTACTTAAATAACAACAATTACATTTCAGATAAACTGCATGACCTGTTATGTACCCATGAGCTACCTCTTTTTAGAAATAATTCTCAATTTAATGTAAAAAATTTACTGTTTTAAAATGTCACCAGACCCTTATAGTGCTACAATAGGGTTTAGTTCTTCATAGAACCTCATATCAACTAAAGGGTGCCATGCTTCAGGTCAAAGAATATGTGACTTTGAAGACTAAACTCTCATTTTAAAATTCCTCTTTAATTCACATTAGATTATGCCATAATGCAAGAAAAGAGGCTGAAGATGTTGTCAAATTTAATGGCACAAGTTACACAGAATTGGCTAATTAAATAATAAGAGGATTCTGACATATTGAGGTTAATGTCAGAATTCATCAGTGTGAGTACTATTTGACAGGGGTGATAAATCTTGTTCTGTAGGGTTGATATTTTTCAATACCCTAGTACATACTAGGGCATTCAAATATACTGAGAGGGCTGGATTAGCAGCAGCCCAATTTAGTGATACCTTTTGGGGGGCATTCTAATTATCACATATCTGGGATATTTAAAGAGCTTAAACTGAATTTGTGCAAAGTGAAAAAAGATGGAGAAGATAATAGTCTGTGATTACATGTATAAAGACACTTCTTATAGAAGGAGATGCTGATGGAGGCAAGAGTTGAGTAAGAAAACAGAACTGTTATATTAAGAGAGTTTCCAAGAAAGAGGAAAATGGGGACAAATTATTTTCAGGGCTTACAATTCACTGTCAAAGTCTCAATAAAGCATACTTCAACTAGTCAATGTCAACATTTTATAGTAAATCATTGACTTGGATCTTTAATAGTGCAAGGAATTGAATATACGGAGTTATTTTATATTCACAGAGTTTTTCTCATTCATATTTTTTCAAGCTCTTTCTTATAACAATCTAGTTTTGTCTACCTCTTTTACTCTTATTTAAGCGTTAAGTGCATGGAATAATAAACTACCTTTGGGTATGTCGTTTTTTTTTTTTTGTTTGTTTGTTTTATAATTTTTATTTATTTATTTATTTATTTATTTATTTATTTATTTTAGGGGGGGAGAGAGAGAAAGAGAGAGAGAGGGAAGGGGGAGGAGCTGGAAGCATCAACTCTCATATGTGCCTTGACCAGGCACGCCAGGGTTTTGAACCGGCAACCTCAGTGTTTCCAGGTTGATGCCTTATCCACTGCGCCACCACAGGTCAGGCTTCACAGAGTTTTTCTAATCACTGTGTTAGCTTCCCCCTTTCCTCCTTCTATGATATTTTCCTTCTATTATACCCTCCACTTTTCTATTGACCCCACTGCCTGAATTTGTTTTAATAAGTGATATAGCACACACTAGCCTGAAGGAAATGTTATAAGCTAATTTATCCTTAGTACAAAAATTTAGAAATTTAAGAGAAGAGGTTATTAGTGTTACCATCCACTCACGTAACCTTGGCCTTTATGAAGTCATGGGGATAATCTACTAAAGACTAACTACTCTGATTTACAGAATCTAAGACAACCTACTGACCTCAGGGTATATAATGGAATCATGATAAATAGAATATAATATATTAAACTAAGCTCTCCAAAGTTTCACAAAATTTTATGTATGCTCTTCTCTCATTGAAACAGTTTTCACTTTGCCACCCAAGTTTAGCCTTCTCATCTTTAGCAAGGATGGAAGAGGAAACCTGAAAATGAGAGCTTCACTTCCAATATGGATATGATTGTCTTCAGTAGTCCCATCCTGAGGATTTGCAGATGGTGACCACTGATAGTTCCAGCCAATACACACTTAAAGACTCAAGGACCCCAGTTCCTGTGGTTCAGGGATATCATTCAGGTCTTTTGTGTTTTCTCTAATATCCAGCATCAAGAATTAAGTTGTGCACTAAGAACACACTGGTACTACTTTGTAGCAGATATATTGAATCATAATGAATAAAGGTTGTTAATGCAGCATGGTTAAACACCAGTAGTAATTGTCATGAATAACATTATCTGCAGAGTAAAGGGCAGAGGACTGAGGGCATTAATTAGAGTGTAAAACTGGAGAGAAATTCAGGGCTGAGTAATACGGGGATGTGAATGATCCACTCTAAGATCTTTGCCTGTAGCCTGGACACACAAGATTGCTTACCCCAATTCAATTTGTATAGCCCCCATTTTAAAAGTCAGTTCAATAAGCCCACCAAGAGCTAAGGCTTAGATTTTTTGTTTTATAATTCAATATTTGTTGAACTCCATTTTAGAGATCACTCATATATATATTAACTTTTTAGAGTTATTGAAGAGCAATAGAATGAAGCAGAAAGCAAGATCATTTTCTTATTAACTTTATCAACAGTAGAAGCAGTAGTAGCAGTAACAAACAAAATTGTTTCGTGTTAGTGACTGAGGTTGAAGGGAAGCATATAGCTCAGCAACTTAATGGGCTTATGATTAATTTCTAAATATCCTTTATATAAGGAAGTATTTGAGTAAATAAGATACAAAAAATACTATCTACTTATAAGTGGTATTTAAAAGTTTTATATGTTACTGAAGTCTTAAATACATTTATCATGTAGAATTACATTCTGAAGTGTGCCTTTAAAAAATAAAACAGGCTTCCATGTATAGTACATCAACCCAGCTTGTTCTTGCCTCTTACCTTTCTTAAAATTAAAGTTCAGTATTTATAAAAAAAAAAACTAAGAGGCCTTTCACCTTTTAAAAGCCACATCTAGTATGAGGTTAAATCACCAATGTACTAATATCTTATCAATTGCTCAAAAGAAGAAATAGACCCTTAAAAATATCTAAGAAAAAATTCAAGGAGAAATTTGGATATCTGTAAGAAACAGATTTATTTTGGGCATGAAATGCTAGTATAGTTACTAATATACTAATGCAGAAGTCCTATTTAAAGATATACAAAGCACCAATATGTTTAAAAGTTTTGTAAGATATATGTAGCATGAAAAGTAGACTTCAAAATAAGATGTAATATGATCTCAATTGGGTTGTATGTATATATTTATGAAATTTTTGTATGTATATATGTATGTATATGTATATATGTTTGTATATGTACATATATATTAATATGGTAGTTGTAGGCTTATAAAAAAGCATTATAAATTCTTTATAATTTTCTTTTTTCTTCAAAAAACCCATAACAAACACATATTATCTTTATGTTAAAAGTTATAAAAAATAAAATTATTCATGTGTTATCAGTACATTTAAGCTGATTAACTGATATATCATTTAAGGAAATTGTAGGTGGAGTTGATTCTATGCAGTAGGCTATCCTGCATTCATTATGAAATGTAGCACTAGAAATACATTGGAATTTTTAGTCACAGTTGCACTTTCAAACCATAATATGTTACATAGTAGTGTCATAAGCAAAGAACAACAGCAAGTATATTTATAGAGAAATATCATTAAGATGATAAGAATTAGCATACAATTAAATAGGACTTAAAACTAATATACTTAAAAAATTTAATTTATTATGTTGACATGGTTTCAAGTATCCCGCTCAGTATAACACCTTCTACACACTGCTTCATGCCCCCCATGTCCCATGCAAAGTCTCTTTTTACCCCTTTTCACCTCCTTGCCCCCTCTTTCTATACCTCCATCTGCCCATTCCTCTGACTATTGCTACCCTGTTGTCTGTATATATGCGTTACGGATATATGATTTTGTCTAGTCCCTTCATCTTCTTTGGTCCTGTTCCCTCTCTCCCCTTTGCTCTGACAGCTGTCCATTTGTTCCCTCTGTTTCTATTGTGTTCCTCAGTTTATTGTGTTGATTAGAGTTCACATATAACTGAGATCCTATGGTATTTGTCTGTCTCTGCCTGGCTTATTTCACATAACATAATAATCTCCAAGTCCATCCATGCTGTTGCAAAAGGTAAGATTTCCTTCTTTTTTTTACAGCTGCATAGTATTCCATTGTGTATATATACCACAGCTTTTTTATCCACTTGGCCACTGATGAACACTTGGGCTGTTTCCAGATATTGACTATTGCAAACAATAGGGTGTGATAACTTCTTTTGAATTAGTATTTTTGGATTCTTAGTATATATTCCTATAAGTAGGATAATTGGGTCATAAGCCAGTTTTATTTTTAATTTTTTGAGGAATCTCCATACTGTTTTCCACAGTGGGTGCACCAGTCTGCACTCCCACCAGCAGTGCAGGAGGGTTCCTTTTTCTCCACATCCTCGCCAGCACTTATTCTGTGTTGTTTTGTTGATGAGTGCAATTCTGACTGGTGGGAGTTGGTATCTCATTGTGGTTTTAATTTGCATTTCTCTGGTTGGTGACGTTGAGCATTTTTTCATCTGCCTACTGGCCATCTGTATGTCCTCTTTGGAAAAGTGTCTATTCAGGTCCTTTGCCCATTTATTAAGTATATATGTAGGTGATGGCAGAGCTGGTTGTAACTGATAGTAGTTTTTTATTTTAAAACCTAAAATCAGATAATTTTAGCATCGTATAACTATACAACCAAAATTTCCAACTTATTTTTTATTATGGGTTACTAGTGTAATTATAGAATAGTTTTGTTTCTCATTTTTGTCAAAAGATGAACACCCTAAGAAAATAAAAACAAGTGTTTGAAATTGTAAGACAGATAAAAAAGTACAAATAAGAAGTATACTACATCTGAAGCAACTTTCTGAATTGTTACTTACCTATCTGTCTTTAGCTGGTGAAAAGTTTTACTAGGTAAATAGTAACAAACGAGTGGCTTCTCAGAGTACTACAAGCAAGAGGGTGAAATTGAATATGGATTTAACACATATTTGCAAGTATGATTTATGATAATTCCAAAATTATTGCTCTTATGAGGTATATGAGTTATGAGAAATATGTCTTTTTTATTTTTATGTGGTTGGGTGATCAATAAAATGTAGGTTGCAAGTAAGAGAGTCAGAACATTAATTGATTGTTCATAATTTCAAACATAAGAGAAAAATATTTTTAGAGAATAACATCCTTTGCTACAGATATTTTTTTGAAGTGTGTACAGAATCTTTTCTAACAGCTTTGATATAGCTCTGGGGGCTGACAACAAACATTTACTGTTACTCACTGAAAAATAAATGTCATTTAATAATCACTGACTTACAAAGGTTATTAAGATTGCAAGAAAGTATATGTTCAAATTAGAGTAACTGGTTCTGATAACTCTGGGTAGATTTTTCTGACTAATAACTTTATTCTGAAGTTTCATTTGAATTATTTTCTGTGACCTTTTTAGTTTTAGAAAATAAGTAAAGCTTTGAATTTTGCACAAAGAAAATATACTGATACTTTGAACTTCTTAATTTGTATTTGGAATTGGTTCTCCAAGGTGCAGGATGCTTGTTTATTCAATGGTTGAAATAAATAATTTGACTATAACATAAAACTGAATTTATTGTTTTCCTGGAGCAAATAAAACTAATATTCACCTATTTATGGAGTGTAATGATTATATTAGTTCTATAAGGTAGAGATAAATACTTAAAAATTATCCATATATAAAAGTTATATATATTAATCATATTTTCCCTTAAATCTCTAAGATGCAGATCAATGTAAAAAGGATAGCTGCACAACATACTAAAACTGTCCTTTAGAGTTGAAAACAATTTTACCAATATATACATTATTAAAATTATTGGCAAGATGGCAGCTACACACATGACTGCTGTGCTATGTTCTTAACTCCAGTAGATAACTACATTTCCTGAAGCAGTAGCTGCTAAGTTGGTAGACAGAAATGTAGAGAGATGGGCCCTAGAAACCTTACCTCTTCTAGAACTAAATGGAGAGGGCAGTACTGATATTTCCTCTCTGGAATGGTCCAGGAGCAAAGAGCCCTGAAGCAACAATCAAAGAGCATATTTAGACTAATTTTGGCTCATGGAGATCCATGTGGTTATCTCTGGATAGTCTATCGATTTACTTAGTGCCTGAGAAGCTACAGAGGAATCTGATGAAGTAGGTTGGCTGAGTTCTCTCTACCCTGTGGTTAGATTGGCTAGGATGCTTACCTTTGTAGTTGAGGGATCTAAAAGGAGAAAGACCCCCTTCTGTTTTCAGTCAGGGCCTTGGTGACTTGCTGGCTACTCTGCAGCTACCATACAGGGGTAGAAATTGCTTGATTACTACCACTTTTGAAATTACTACACTGCTTAAGATATCTCAGTGTCCATCTGAATTCCAGTGAGTAGTCAAAAAAAAAATCAATTCATTTAAGAGGCTCCAGCATCCATACAGAGAAAGAACTAGAAGAAAAACAGAACTATTAGAAGAAACAAATGAAAACTTAAATTTAAAATACAAGTAGGCCTAAACCTGTGATGGTGCAGTGGATAAAACATCGACCTGGAACTCTGAGGTTGCCGGTTCGAAACCCTGCACTTGTTTGGTCAAAGCACATATGGAGTTGATACTTCCTGCTCCTCCTCCCTTCTTCCTCCCTTTCTCTCTCTCTCTTTCTCTCTCTCTCTTTCACTCTCTCTCCTCTCTAAAATGAATAAATAAAAAATTAAAATATAAGTAAAGTATAATAACCTAACTTTATCCTTAAAGAACTAGAAAAAACATTAAACCAAAAACTAGAAGAGCACTTCATCATAATAAACAGCATTTATGGAAAACTCACTGCTAACATCATACTCAATAGTAAAAGAATGAAAGCTTTTCCTCTAAAATCAAGAACAAGACAAATATGTCTGCTTTTATAACTGCTATTCAAAAGAAAAAAAAAGGCATCCTATCTCTGTTTCTAAATTATATGATTCTACATAAAGAAAATATCAAAATACACACACACACATACACACACACACAAAACCGTGTATGGAAGACTGAGTATTGTTATGATGTCATTACTACCCAAAGCAATCTAAATATTTAATGCAATATTAACTGTTTCTTCTAAGAACTAAGAAGTTCTTCTAAGAACTGTTTCTTCTCTCCCACTAAAGACCATCAGAAGGTATGTTGAGCTTATTGCTTTTCTCCATTATGGAGAGGGTTAGAAATCACTTAGAAATAGTTGAGTTGTGGTCGGGTAAGAATCTAGGAAGCTGTCTTTTTGTTTGTTTGTCTTGCTTTAGTCCCACTTTATCAAACACAAAGTGACCTCGTCTGTTATTGGTGTTCTATCAGGTTAAGTCCAACAGGAGAACACCTCTGTCTAGCTGTCTGTGCCAGGTAAGTAACTGACACCATCAAGGCCTAGCTGTAAGTGGTAGGACAGTTCCCACATGTCAAGGGCTGCTTTTCTCTTGCTCAAAAGCAATCCTGCAGAAATATTTATACAAGTGTCAGGATCAAGGAGTATGTGTATTTTAAATTTTAAAGATATTCCCAAAAGGCTGTACCAACATATATCCTGCTGACAGGGGAGGGGTGATGAAAGGAGAGAACGAAAGCCCCGGTGGGAAATTTCTCTAATGAATAACTTTGTTCAGAGCTGATGCATATAGCCATGATGCTTTCATTCGTTATTTCTCTGAAGGGAAAGTAAGTCGGAGGAAAACCGGGAAAAGTCTTTACTACCTAGAACCTTAATCAAAGCCTTTTTATCTCTGTTTTTGGACTTGGGTCAGCATGTCACTAAAATGCAAAATAAGAGCAAAGGCTCATGTTTTTTCATATTTTTGTCTTTAATTTTCTACAAAATGGGGAAGGAAATATTTTGTTATAAATAATCCTTTAGAAATATATCATTCTATTAGAAGTGGAACCTCTGTCTGCCATTTTTTTTCTGAGGAAACAGACCTGCTGCTGCTCTTACAACTCTCTGGCGGCTGGTAGTTCATTATCACTTTCAGATTTTAATTGATGATATATCTCTTGCTTGGTATTTGACTGAGACCAAGGAAGCAAGAAGAAAGGATTGTTTCTGGTACAGAACAATGAATGAAAAAAGAAAGAGCAGGAGAATAGCATTGCAGAGCAGCGTAGAGAGGTATCACAGGCCCTTTAAGTAGTCCATAAGTGTGAATTTAACTAAATTAGTTCCCTACTGTATACATTTTTTTTTAGAGAAATTTGATATAGTGGCTTACACTATATAAAGTATACCTGAATTCTCTCAATTTTAGGAATTCAAAAGGAAAAAAATATACATTTTATTAGATGTGATTCTAATGCTTTCTGGTCTCTTGAAAAATGCCATTCTCTATAGGTGTAACAAGATCTTTGTTTGAGAGTCATCCTAGTAATACTTGTAACATATAAGCAGAGATTACTTTGCTTAATGCTTTGATGTACCAACAGTTTTTTCTTTTTCTTTTTTAGATAAATTAATAGTCCTTATATCACTGCAGTTGTAGAAAAGCAATCACTATTCTCAAGGACATCTCAATGTTTAAAAATTAATTTTTTCCGCTCTTAATTATCACCTGTCTCCTCTTCTTTTTAGTTGGTCATTTGTTTTAATTTTCCCCATAATGGTAAAAAGGCCTCAACATAAAGATGGACTGAGAACTAAGCTTGTTTTATTCTAAATGCATTCCTAAGTTAAAAGTCTCCAGGCCTGCTGTCCTCTGCCCTGGTTCCACCTATATGTTTTAGGTACCTTAGATCAGAGATACCTGCTTTCTCTATTCAGGTCCTAATTAATTAACCAGTGTTTTTCACATTAGTTGGCTCTAAATCTCAGAATTTTAAGAGGCAGAAACAAGTCAAAGGATTTTTTTAATAAGCAAAGCCTTTATTATTATTATTTAAAAAAAAACAGATCAGGTATTTAATTAGGTTCTTTGTTAGATTTTTAGAACACCAGTTTGTGAGGCTAAATACCACTTTTGGGAGAATAAACACAGAGCAGAGGTAGCCCTGGAGCTGAGGAACAGCTTTGATTTTTGTCATAATTTGTGAGTCCATGGTGTTTCGATCAACCTTGCCCTGGCCTATGGTCTCCTATTTCTCTCTCTCTATGCCGAAGATCCCGCCCTCCTGGTGTCTGGCCTTGCACAGCTTCTTCTTGAAGTAAACCTCAGCGGGGTACTTGGGGACTTTGACACCACTGATAACAATTTGGCAGCAGTGGCGATGACAGATTCCCTGTGTGTTTTACACAGAAAAACTCGACTGAGGAACAGAGGGGTAGTGACAGTAGCAAGCCACTGCTTGGTGCTTCAGGAAAACCAGCCCCTTGCCCCTGTGGCCCCAGGCAGGACGGTCCGGGAAGTGATGCTGGCTGCAGGGTTCTCAGACAGGTTCCGTGCCTGGGCTCGCCAGCTTGGGAGGCACATCTTCAGTAGAATAATATTCAGGCATTTGGCAAAGTTTAGCCACTTGGGTATCATCATTCTTGTCACCACCAACTGGTTTTGTGACAGTTTCAAGAACTCTGACCTCTTATTTCTTTTCAACCCTGGATTTAGCTTCTTGATGCTTGCTCTTGTACATGGACTTTGGGGAATACATAACTGATTCGGAATACTTGCCTGTTCCTCTGACTAGCACAGGGTTTCGGCTGCAGTGGGGCTTCCCCTTCTGAGACATTTTGGCCTTGAGTTCACTCTTCCTAACCTTGCCTCCAGCATCAGCCTTCTCAGCTTTAGGCTTCTTAGTGTCCTTTTTCACCCATCATCGTGCAAGATGGAAAGAAAAAGCCTTCTGTATTTTTTAACTTGAATTCATTTTTAAGTTGTAGTCGTAACATAAAATTTATCATTTTAACTGCTATACGTGTATGCTTTGGTGGCATTAAGTACTAATGAGTTAATTTTAAATAATAGTACATACATTGCGTCTTGTTTATTTGCTATTTTTCTGTTTGTTGCTTCAAAATTCCAGTAAGTTAAGATTCATCATGGCCCTGGCTGGTTGGCTCAGTGGTAGAGCGTCGGCCTGGCGTGCAGAAGTCCCAGGTTCGATTCCCAGCCAGGGCACACAGGAGAAGCGCCCATCTGCTTCTCCACCCCTCCCCCTCTCCTCCCTCTCTGTCTCTCTCTTCCCCTCCCGCAGCCAAGGCTCCATTGGAGCAAAGATGGCCCGGGCTCTGGGGATGGCTCCTTGGCCTCTGCCCCAGGTGCTAGAGTGGCTCTGGTCGCGACAGAGCGACGCCCCGGAGGGGCAGAGCATCGCCCCCTGGTGGGCAGAGCGTCGCCCCCTGGTGGGCGTGCCGGGTGGATCCCGGTAGGGCGCATGCGGGAGTCTGTCTGACTGTCTATCCCCATTTCCAGCTTCAGAAAAATACAAAAAAAAAAGATTCATCATCAGTGTTGTAAGCAGCTACCAAAAAGAATCTTTTGTCCACAACCTGATTCCAGAGAAATTATCTGCTGACTACCTTCAAAGAAAGTGAGGTGATGGAATTTCCTATTTATATGATTATGATGGAAAGTGATACCATCCAAATATAACTGTTCTTATTTAGGGCACTGAGAAGTAATTTTAATATCTAATAGAAATATTATGAAGTAGAAAGTAGGCATTATTTTCTCAAACAGAAAGTATGACTTGCAGAATATGACTTGTTTCTGTTTCTTGCCATTGTTATGTCTTATATAAATGATCTTGCAGGAGAAAAGGCCAAGGCCTTCTGGTCCCTACTCTAAACTTAGTGAAAGTTTTTCAAATCAAGTGTAAAGGAGATTTTTTTTTCACAATAAGTGGTCTCAAAGCCAGGCTTTCCAAGTCTCTTGCAAAGCATTGAGCCTATTTTCCATGAATTTCAATGTACAACATCTACATTGAACTCAAGACAATTAATTTATCAGTCCCACACTTTACTTAGTCATACATTTAATTGTTTACTTTTTTCTAAATAGATTTAGTTGAAAACAAACAAACAAACAAACCAAAAACAAGAGAGAGCTGTAAGAGATATTAATTAAAGGGTTTGGTGGTTCGAGTGAATGTCTGGGGCTGGTCTGGAAATACATCTAAAGACTGGTTAGTCTCTTGGGCTTATAAATCTATTCTTTGCTCTGTATTTCCATATCATTCTCCACTATACAAATTGGAATCTTTTACTTAAACTTCAGTGTTCTCTCACAAGCTTGTTTGGCCTAATTCATGGTACCTATTCATGGCCTGTAGGATGCCAAGTTGTTCGGTTTTTAATTTCAGCTTCCCAAGAATGAGTTGCTGATTGAACATGTTCATTGGCCCAAAGAGTTGAAAAAATTTATAGTGCAAACTTACATGTATGTATTGAGTTCACAATCTCCTGGAAGAGTGATATGCCCTGAATGATCCTGAGATCATCTCTGCTTGGGATGCGACTATACCATAAGTAAACCTATACTCCAATTTTTGCAGTTTAAATTCTTCTTCATAAGGCTTGTTTGGGATTAGAGTTTACTTTAGAGTTCTTTTCATTGATGGAGGTGCTTTCTACAACTCTAACCAATGGTAGATAGCTCACTCCATACCAGAGGCTCTCTTTTTTACCAACTTGTTCCAGAATGTCTATAAGTCTCAGTATTGAATGATGTTAAGAGTTAATAAACAGTTAATATTATTTTAAAAGAGTGAAAAGTTGTTAAAATGTATTCAACAGTTATTAGAACAAGATATTTTCTTTTTTATATATAAAAAATGGGAAGAAATTGGCTTTACTAAATAAGAGGGGCAAGGCTTTCAGTAGTGCGGTCTGACAATAATTTGTATTAGAGTCTGGAAGAATACATTTGTAATGTCTTGTGGTAGTACATTTGTCTTTTCGTGACAGAAGAAATGATTGCTTTAGAGAGCATATCAGTGACTATTTAAAAAGTTAACTCTTTGTTTCCTCACAGCTAATGTTATAAAATTGAGGAAAAAAACATTATGAGAAATCTAATCCAAGTAAGAACAGTTATGAAATATTGTTTACCAGAAACATATACATTGTCCATTTTCAAGGAATGGTGAAAAGGCTGGAAAAGTCGTCAAAATGTTTTTCATTATGTATAGGCATACATTTATTTATTAATCTTAATATTACTATCATATACTATTATCATTTTTGCTGGTTTTGTCTGTGGAGCGTGACTTTCAAGTTAAACAAACATACCTATCTAATGTGGTTTTTGCTGACAGATGAACTGTGCCTGATAAGCTGCCAATTAGACTTTGCTGTCCTATTTTTCCAAGTTTGATGGCTTTAATGGTTATTTGAGAACTAGCTCTCTTTTATCTGTACTTTTGTGTAAAGTCTGTTCTTCCTTCAGGTTCTTGATTTGCCCTGAAAATATCTGTTGATATTTATGTTTCCCTCAGAGTCCAACCAACATCCCGAGGGCAGAAATGGCAACTTATTGGACTCTATCAAAATGTGTAGTGCTTGGGTTAAGGTGATGGGACTCCTTAAGGTAGGGTATCACAAAACTTATTGTTTAAACTGATCACTTCTAAGAGTGAAAGAGATTAAGAATTATATTGTGATAGCAGGTGTAAACTGTCCAAATAAAATCAGGATGTATAATTACTCTTCTTCAAGGCAGCTCGGGTGGAAACAAAGGTAGGGCACTATTGAACTCAAATTTTTAAAAGTGAATTGAATCCAGTAGCGCTTCTTTATCTGTGGGGGATATATCTCAATACCCCAATGAATCCACAAATAGATCCAAATGCCATATATACTATGATACAGATCTATCTAAGTTTAAATTACAAATAAGGCACAGAAAGAAATTATCAATAATAATAAAATAGAACAATGATAAAAATATACTGTAATAAAAGTTACATAAATGTGGTCTCTCCCTCAAAAAGCCTTGTTGCACTGTGCTCACTTTTTCACTTAGAAAGCACTTTATAGCTTCTCTTTGGCATATTCAAATTGCCAGCATCACTACTCTTGTGTTTTGTGGCCATTCTTAAGTAAAATAAGACTTACCTGAACACAACCACTACAAAACTATGACAACCAATCTGATAACTGAGATGGGACACTAAGTGACTAACTGGTGGGGAGTGTATATAGCGTGGACACGCTGGAATAAGAGAGGAGTCACATCCCTGGAAGGATAGTGTGGGATTTCATCACAATACTCAGAATGGTGCACAATTTAAGACTTCTAAATTGTTTGTGCGATTTTTAATTTAATGTCTTCAGACGTTAGTTGACTATGGGTAACTGAAATTACAGAAAGGAAAACCGCACATAAGGGGGACTACTGTATTCCTGAATTGAACCAATGAAATATTTTTAATCAGTTTTACTATTCATAAATTAATGGTAATTAAAAGTCAGACATTAAATATAACTTATTTTGTCTCCCAAAGTGATTCATCTTTTAAAAGAATGAAGTATGTGTATATATGTATATACATATGTATATCAACATGATGCTGGTATTTATTGATCTGCTTGTATTTTTTCTGCTTAAGTCTACTGGTTTTGCACTATACAGGAACATATAATTTTGAAAGGGATTGATTTTCTAAAAGGGTTAATCATGCATTGAAAGAAGGGGATGATTTCCATACTAAAAATGCATTTGTGTTAAATGTATTCAGCTTGTGGCCTGCACATAGTGGGCATTCAGTAAATATGTGATGAATAAATAAATAAATGAGTGAAGAGTTCTAGCTTAGATTTGTTTCCCCTCTAGGACCTGTAGCCAGCCAATATTTTTATCTGGTTCATGCTGTTTCTTCAATTTATCAAGGTCACTTTGAATTCTGATCTTTTCTTCTGAAGTGTTAGCAATCCTTTGTAACTTGGTGTTATCTGAAAAATACAACCTGTATGAAATGTGTGACTGAGTTAAGTTAGGAGTGTCATGTTGGACATTTTCTTAAATTAGAACACAGCTGGAAATTATTACATAACTGAAAGCATACTTCATTTCAGTCTTATCATGCCAGCCTTGTCCACATTTGACTGATTTTTTTTCTCTTATCATCCATAACCAATTACTCAGCTTCTTCACTAAATAAAAAAATAAGATGCACAATAGAGCCTCATGGAAATTATAAGACAAGAAAGGCAATAGGCAATAGGTGAGGGCATTAGAGAAATATCTTATAAGACTACCTTATAAATTATTCTTCAGGGCACACCTGTTGTATATTTTCCAATAGGCAAGTCTTGCCACATAATGTGTAGAAACAATCTACTATGGATATTCTCATAGGGCAGATGTAAATTCTCTAATACATTCATATGTCCTCTTTTAAAAATTTGGTAGAAAAATATCATTCCACTGAGAGTTTAATTTTCTTCAAGTTTCATACCAGTTCACTACCTTGTTATCAAGAAAACTTTTATTTACATCAAGAAATAATAATCTCTATATTATTTTTAAATTATTTAGTTTTTTAAAATGCACAAAGCAATAAAAAAAAAGGATACAGGTATATAGTAGGAGATAAACCGATCAGTGACTACATGTGCAGCATGAAGGAAATAACTGAAATAATTATTCATCTAATTTAAAATAAAATTCTCTTTTACCTTCATATTTATTTTTTAAATTTATTTGATAAATGAGGTCAAAATTACTTCACTTGAGTATATATTCATGGACTCACATTAGCATAGAAACTACCAAACCATTGCTCAAATATTAGTGGATTGTATCTATATTTTTATCTTTCCCTTTCTTATTTTTAAATTAAAAAACTTTAATTTTCTTCCCATTGTAGAAAAATACAAAGTGCCATTTACTAACATAAAAAAATATATATATATATTTTAAATTTTGTGCCAATTGCCTTTTTCATTTGGAGAAAATATAACAATGTAAGTAAAATATAATTATTGCCATAGAATAAGTTTATAAGCAAATTCCTTTGTTTACATAACAAGAGGGAAAATCACCCTTCTGATGATAAAGACCCCATTTCTAACACATATTTAAAATTCCAGTAGCATGATGTGTTTTACTAGTTCAGGACTACAGTCTAAACATCCCCCTTTGATTCATAAGTGGCAGTATGCATTTGTATGAGGAGGTACAGTAGGCAGTGTGAATTCCCAATGTTGATGATGATTTGTATGTCACAGGCTTCATTTCCAACAATGCTATATGCAAATTAGTTATAGCTTCATGCCAGGGTAGAATACCATTCACGGAGTAATTGCCAGCATTTTTCCTGGTCACTCTATACATGGAAAAAAAAAAAACCATTTAGGGACCTATTTCTACAAATTAGCAGAACAAATGCATTATGTTGTACACATTTTCCTATTATTTTTATCACAATTAGAGATGTTTATTTTTTGTTGCATATTTAATTTATATTAAATGTAATATCAATACACCTTCAATGTTTAATCAATTCTGCATTTTTAAACACTGTTATTTTACACAGTTTAGTATATGAGAATTATTTAAGATAAAATAAATTTGTTGCAAATTATTTGAAAGTCTGAGTGTCATGAATAAAATACATGGTGATTAGATGGTAAGAAATTACTCTGTTACTGTGGCAGTACACAAGACACAAATGTTTAAATTAATTTTTGCTTCATCTAAAAATATTTGCGATTTCTGAGCATTTTATTTTTTAATTTCTAAGAGCAGTGTACTTGGACCTAAGCCCAAATAATGAAAGGGATAATTGTTTTTAACGAGAAGAGCTTACATTTCTTAGGGAGAATAATTCAGCATGGGATTTTGAAAGTCTATGAAGTGAGAGAAAGGTACTAATAGATGAATTGGAAACAGACAATTTCTATTATGGCATCTGTGAGCTTTCTTCATTCCATTTAAATTTTCTCTCATTTTAGTAATATAGTGATATGTACTCCTTTTCAGCTTCACATGTGAAAATGAAGCAACTGCTTTCCTGCATACGCAAAATGATTTTTAAATGCATTCTGTGAATAAAACACATTAAATGTCATTTACATATAGTACGTTAACACATATGAAAAATGGTTCACACAGTACATTAGGAAGGGAATAAACAGAAATGACTTTAAAATGCCTGCTATATTTATAACAATTTAAAAAGATAGAGCAATGAATTTCAGGTGCATTGGACTTCATTCAGTGACAGAGTTTTCTTTGGAAGCCCTTATTTATTATTATTTTTTTAAACACTCTTTTGCCAGTTGTAGTGCTGAGCTGCCAAGATTTTCAGAGCTGACCAGGAGGTGGAGAGCTCATGCAAATGAGCTCCTCTTCTCCGCTGGCAGCCCACAATGATTCAAAAAAAGGCTTTAACCCAGAAGATGAGTCTGAGCTGAATATCACCAGCCAGAAACCACTCTAATGTTCCATGTTAGGTGAGAAATTGTCTTCCGAATATATTTTACCTACCAAAATTCACTGGCTCTGTTACCGTTGATGGTTTTTTTCCCTATTGTTTTCTAAGTGGAATCCCATCCATTAAAAAAAAACACCTTCTTATCGTTAAATTAAATTTCTAGGCAATATTTCTATTTTTCTCAACTTATATAACACCCATCAACAGGAATATATGTGTGTATCTTTATTTCCAGGCCGTCTGAATTATATATGGTTAAATTTCAGTGTTTAATAATATATTGAACCTAAAAGAAATGTTGAAAAATATAAAATGTGTGTAAGCTTCAAAGTTTTATTAGGTTTCCTAGTGTTAGCTGGCAGATGATGTAATTTTCAAGAATAGTAAAACAGAGGAGATGTTGAATTGACGAGATGCAAGTCCAGCAGTATATTATAACATCGTCCTTTTACCTCAGATTCTGGTTTCGTGTACACTTCCGCCTTTGGTAATTTACATAAACATACATAGGCTATGAATTATGCATAAACCTTATTTTAAAAGCAGAGCTTTCAACTCTTATAGTGCACTAGTATACACACCCATTTGTTCGGCTCTGCCCTGTTTTCATTACTTGCAATTTCTTGGAACACAAAAGAGTGTGAAAAAGCTGACAGAAATGGACAGTATTTTTCCTTGTGTGTGTGGGAAATATTTGTTTCCTTTTCAAGGCAATTGGTATAGCAAAGTTTTGTCTGTGATTGTTGGTCCTAGTTACCTTTTCCAAGGAAGAATGCATTAAAATGTCTGAACTTACAAAACAACAATTGCAATCAGATACTTTATTTATTTTATTTTTAAAAGATGCTACAGAAATTGTTCCTATTTGAATAAATGTGAGCACATGTATAATGAGGAAGCAACCATTACATTTTTGGGGATATCCCAATTATACTTGAAATAAATTGGCAATATTAAAACATTGATGGAATAGTTAGCCATGCAGAAAATATAAAATATTTAGCATTATTATTGTATTTATTCAAGTAGTATTGAATATTCTGATTAATATACACATGTGAGTCCTCTGCATGTGAAACATTTTGTGATTACTCTCTTTTCATATGAATGTATCTGCTTAAAATAATCCATCCAATAATATTAGTAAAGAGATGTAGCTATTTTTATGAAAGGGACAGTTTATTAAATAAAAATAATGCAGGATGGCATGTAAACATAATTTTAATGAGAAAATATTTTAATCTGTTAACTAATTATCCTGGTTTTTAATATATTTAATAATATTAAAATAATAATGCTATGCTTTAAAAATGGTAAAATATCTTCATTCTCTCTTTTTTTAAAAATTTACTTTTCACTTCTTTCCTATTTTTTATTATGTACCTCTGGGTCTTGGTGTTTTTTCTCTTCCCTGCTTCTTTCTTTTCTTACCTAACTTCTCTTTTATTCTCTATTTTAACACTTGGTGGACATTAATAATCAATTAATGCCTAAAATTTAACTTCACTTTTTGTCAATTCTTTTAGCTTATTTCTCTTAACATCTAATTAAGCTTTTATGAGAATTTTTTCCTCTTGATAAATTCTAAACTAATGCTACAGGAAAATGGATATTTAGTGTAAATGAAAAAGGAGAAGTTTGTGCAGCTAGATTTACTTTCAGATGTTCTGCCTTTGAGGATGGTAAGAGTCTGATTTCATTCTGTTGCAGGGAGTTACCAAGTTTTTCCTTTGTGGGTTTCCATTAAAGATGAACACTTAGAAATTAATGACCAAAATGCCTTTTGGGTCATTTCATCCTAATATTATGTATGATGTACTGAGCACCCATACATTCTATAGCAACACAGACTTTAATAAATAGCAGTTGAAGAGGTGTGAAGCTGAAAACTTAGGTTTTTACTAAGCAACTGGAACTTAAAGGGACCAGGTGCAAACTGAAAGGAACATACTTCACCAAGAGATGGTAGGACAATTTGCTTCAGCATTCCCTCTGAAAAAGGAAATTTTACCCGGAACCTCTTGCTCTCTCATTTAGAAAAAAAGACAGAAAAATTGGAGAAGCATAAGCAGAACTAGTCAACTATGCTACCTTGTTTCAAGAGAGCTATCAACTTAAGTTTACAATTAAAACTAAGGTTATCTATCTATCTAATCTTTATGATTATATTTGGTAGTAAGCAATACATTTTTATTTAAATAACATACCTTTGCTTCTTTATATCTGATTTTGTTTGATTTTACTAAATGAGTGTGAATGCTTCTAACCTGAACTATTTAACAGAAAAAAAAATACTCAGAAGGGATTTGATTGTTTGATCACAATCAAAACTTCTTTTATTTTATTTAGACTCTTTAGAACTATGTAAGTGTAAATAAAATGCTCATTTCTACTCTGAAATAAGTCTGGTGAAAAGACTTTTATAAGTTGGGACAGCTTTCCTATGACGATATGCAAGTGTCCTACAGTGGTCACTTGTCATATACTAGACTAGATATCTCTTATTAAAAACACCTGGAAGAGAATTCTTTTTTAAAAAAATTTATTGACATTATTGAGGTAAGATTATTAATAAAATTATATAGATTTCAAGTATGCAACATAAAAATACATCATCTGTATATTGTATTGTGTGTTCACCACTCCAAATCAAGCCTCTTTCTGCCACCATGTACCTGCCCTTTATCATCTTCTGTCTCCACTACCCCCTTTTCCTCTGGTAATCACCATTCTGTTGTCTGTCTATGAGTTGTCTTTTTTTTTCTTAATCCCTTCATCTTTATCACCCAGCTTCTCAAAGCCTCCTGCTTTCTGACAGCGGTCAGTCTGTTCTCTGTATCTATAAGTCTGTTTTTATATTCCTTGTTTGTTTAATTTGTTCATCTGATTCCACATATAAGTGAAATCATATGGTACCTCTCTTTCTCTGACTGGCTTATTTCACTTAGCATAATACTGTCCAGATCCATTCACACTGTCATAAAAGGTAATATTTCCTTTTTTTTTTTTTTTTTTTTTTTTTTTTTAGTGGCCAAGTAGTATTTCATTGTGTAAATGAATCACAGTTTTTTATCCACTCATCTACTGATGGATGGGCACTTGGGCTGCTTTCAAATCTTGGCTATTGTAAATAACACTGAAATGAACATAGGTGTTTATATATTCTTTTAAATTAGTGTTTCAGGTTTCTTTTGATATATTCCCAGAAATGGAATTGCTAGGTTATAAAGCAGTTCCATTTTTAATTTTTTGAGAAAACTCCATACTGTTTATCACAGTGGTTGTACCAATCTGCATTCCCACCAACAGTGCATGAGGGCCCTTTTTTCTCCAAATCCATGACACAGAATAAGAGAACCGTAAAGATTACACCAAAAAACTAATAAATGTTAAATGTATTCAGTAAAGGAGGAGGATATGAAATAAATATCCAGAAATCAGTTGCATTTTTATAGATTAATAATGAAGTATCAGAAAGGGAAACTAAAAAAAACAACTCTAATTACAATTGGATCAAAAGAAAAAAACACCTAGGAATATATTTAACCAAAGATGCAAAAAACCTGCACTTGGAAAATTATAAGACACTGAAGAAAAAATTGAAATACAAATAAATAAAGCATATACTGTGTTCACAGATAGGATGAATGAATATCATTAAAATATTCATATTACATCAAATAGATTCAATGCAATTCCCATCAATATACAAATTTCAGAAAACTAGAACAAATATTCCAAAAATTTATATGGAACCACAAAAGACCCTGACTACTTGTAGCAATCTTGAGAAAGAAGAACAAAGTTGGAAGAATCATGCTACATAATATCAAACTATACTACAAGGCCATAGTAATCAAAACAGCATGGTACTGGCATAAAAACAGATATATAGATCAATGGAACAAATCTTATTAATCAATATCACCTCAATAAATTTAATAAAAAGGAATAGAGAGACTAGAAATAAACCCACACATTTATGGTCAATTAATGTTTGACAAAGGAGCCTGACCAGAAGGTGGTGCAGTAGATAGAGTGTCAGACTGGAATGCAGAAAACCCAGGTTTGAAACCCCAAGGTTGCTGGCTTGAGCATGGGCTCATCTGGCTTGAGGGCTGGGTCACTGGCTTCAGTGTGAGATCATAGACATGACCCCGTGGTTGCTGGCTTGAGCCCAAAGGTCACTGGCTTGAAATCCAAGGTAGCTGGCTTGAGCCCAAAATTGCTGTCTTGAACAAGGACTCACTTGCTCTTCTGCTCTTCTGTAACCCTCCTCCACACCATCAAGGCACATATGAGAAAGCAATCAATGAACAACTAAGGAGACAAAGGAGACACAACAAAGAATTTATGCTTCTCATCTCTCTCTCTTCCTGTCTGTCTCTGTCTGTTTCTCTCTCTATCTTGCTCTCTCTTTTGCAAAAAAATAAAAATAAAAATAAATTTGATAAAGAAGTCAAGAACATACAAAGGGGTAAAGACAGTCTATTCACCAAGTGGTGTTGGAAAAATTGGACAAATATGTGCAAGAAAAGAGAGAGAATTTTTTAATTTAAATTTATTTATTAATTTTGGAGAGAGAGGGAGAGACACAGAGAGATACTCATTTCTTATTACACTTATTTATGCATTCATTGATTAATTATTTTTTTATTATTATTAATTTTAATGAGGTAAAATTGATAAATCAGGGTACATATGTTCAGAGAAAACATCTCCAGGTTATTTTGACATTTGATTATGTTGCATACCCATTACCCAAAGTCAAATTGTCTTCCATCACCTTCTATCTGGTTTTCTTTGTGCCCCTCCCCTCCCCCCACCCCCTCCTTTTCCTTCCTCCCTCCCCCCTCAACCTCCATATTCTTGTCCATGTCTCTGAGTGTCATTTTTATGTCCCATCTATGTATAAAATCAAATAGTTCTTAGTTTTTCTTGATTTATTTATTTCACTCAGTATAATGTTATCAAGGCCCATCCATGTTATTGTAAATGATCCGATGTCATCATTTTTTTTTTTTTTTTTTTGTATTTTTCTGAAGCTGGAAATGGGGAGAGACAGTCAGACAGACTCTCGCATGCGCCCTACCGGGATCCACCCGGCACGCCCACTAGGGGCGAAGCTCTGCCCACCAGGGGGTGATGCTCTGCCCCTCCGGGGCTTCGCTCTGCCGCGACCAGAGCCACTCTAGCACCTGGGGCAGAGGCCAAGGAGCCATCCCTAGCGCCCGGGCCATCTTTGCTCCAATGGAGCCTTGGCTGCAGGAGGGGAAGAGAGAGACAGAGAGGAAGGAGGGGGGGCGGAGAAGCAAATGGGTGCTTCTCCTATGTGCCCTGGCCAGGAATCGAACCCGGGTCCCCCGCACGCCAGGCCGACGCTCTACCACTGAGCCAACCGGCCAGGGCCCGATGTCATCATTTCTTATGGCTGAGGAGTATTCCATAGTATATATGAACCAAAGCTTTTTAATCCACTCGTCCACTGACGAACACTTGGGCTGTTTCCAGATCTTTGCTATTGTGAACAATGGTGCCATAAACATTGGGAGTGCATTTCTCCTTTTGGAACAGTGCTATGGTATTCTTAGGGTATATTCCTAAAAGTGGGATAGCTGGGTCAAAAGGCAGTTTGATTTTTAATTTTTTGAGGAATCTCCATACTGATTTCCACAGTGGCTGCACCAGTCTGCATTCCCACCAGCAGTGCAGGAGGGTTCCCTTTTCTCCACATCCTCGCCAACACTTATTCTGTGTTGTTTTGTTGATGAGCGTCATTCTGACTGGTGTGAGGTGATATCTCATTGTGGTTTTAATTTGCATTTCTCTATTGATTAGTGATGTTGAGGATTTTTTCATATGCCTATTGGCCATCTGTATGTCCTCTTTGGAGAAGAGTCTATTCACTTCTTTTGTCCATTTTTTGATTGGATTGTTTGTCTTCTGGTGTTGAGTTTTACAAGTTCTTTATAAATTTTGGTTATTAACTCCTTATCAGACATATTGTCGAATACGTTCTCCCATTGTGTAGTTTGCCTTTTTATTCTGTTCTTATTGTCTTTAGCTGTGCAAAAGCTTTTTAGTTTGATATAGTTCCATTTGTTTATCCTGTCTTTTATTTCACTTGCCTGTGGAGATAAATCGGCAAATATATTGCTGCGAGAGATGTCAGAGAGCTTACTGCCTATGTTTTCTTCTAAGATGCTTATGGTTTCACAGCTTACATTTAAGTCTTTTATCTATTTTGAGTTTATTTTTGTGAACGGTGTAAGTTGGTGGTCTCGTTTCATTTTTTGCTGGTAGATATCCAATTTTCCCAACACCATTTGTTAAAGAGGCTGTCTTTACTTCATTGTATGCTTTTACCTCCTTTGTCAAATATCAGTTGTCCATAAAGGTGTGGGTTTATCTCTGGGTTCTCTGTTCTGTTCCATTGGTCTATATGCCTGTTCTTATGCCAATACCAGGCTGTTTTGAGTACAATGGCCTTGTAGTATAACTTAATATCAGGAAGTGTGATACCTCCCGCTTTATTCTTCCTTTTCAAGATTGCTGAGGCTATTCGTGTTCTTTTTTGGTTCCATATAAATTTTTGGATTATGTGTTCTATACTTTGAAGTATGTCATTGGTATTTTAATTGGTATTGCATTGAATTTATAAATTGCTTTGGGTAATATAGACATTTTAATGATGTTTATTCTTTCTAACCATGAGTTCGGTATATGCTTCCACTTGTTTGTATCTTCCTTGATTTCTTTTATCAATGTTTTATAATTTTCCTAGTACAAGTCTTTAATCTCCTTGGTTAAATTTACTCCTAAGTACTTTACTTTTTTGGTTGCAATAGTGAAGGGGATTGTTTCCTTAATTTCTCTGACAGTTCATTGTTGGTGTATAAAAATGCTTCTGATTTCAGAGTATTAATTTTATATTCTGCTACCTTGCTGAATTCATTTATCAGGTCCAGTAGTGTTTTGACTGAGATTTTAAGGTTTTCTGTATACAATATCATATCATCTGCAAATAATGATAGTTTTACTTCTTCTTTCCAATTTGAATGTCGTTTATTTCTTTTTCTTGTCTGATTGCTGTGGCGAGGACTTCCAGAACTTTGTTGAATAAGAGTGGTGAAATGGGGCATCTCTGTCTTGTTCCTGATCTTAAGGGACTTGCTTTTAATTTTTGCCCATTGAGTATGATATTGGCTGTGGGTTTGTCATAGATGGCCTTTATCATGTTGAGGTATGTTTTCTGTATTCCCACTTTGCTGAGAGTTTTGATCATGAATGGGTGCTGGATTTTATCAAATGCTTTTTCTGCATCTATTGAAAGTATCATGTGGTTTTTCTCCTTTCTTTTGTTTATGTGATGAATCACATTGATTGATTTGAGGATATTGTATAGACTTGCTTCCTGGAATAAATCCCACTTGATCATGGTGTATGATATTTTTCATATATTGCAGGATCCAGTTTGCTAATATTTTATTGAGGATTTTAGCATCTATGTTCATCAGGGATATTGGCCTATAGTTTTCTTTCTTTGTGTTTTCTTTGCCTGGTTTTGGAATCAGAATTATGCTCGCCTCATAAAAGAGCTTGGAAGTCTTCCTTCCTCTTGAAGTTTTTGAAATAGCTTGAGAAGGATAGGAGTTAGTTCTTCTTTAAATATTTGGTAGAATTCACTGGTGAAGCCATCACACTCAGTACTTTTTTTTGTTGGGAGGTTTTTGATAAGTTTTTTGATCTCATTTGTTGTAATCAGTCTGTTTAGGTTTTCTGATTCTTCCAGATTTATTTTTGGAAGATTATATGTTTCAAGGAATTTGTTCATTTCATCTAGGTTGTCTAGTTTTTTGGCATACAGTTCTTCATAGTATTTTCTTACAATATTTTGTATTTCTGTTGTGTCAGTTATTGTTTCTTCACTCTCATTTCTTATTTTATTTATTTGAGTTCTCTGTCTTTTTTCCTTGGTGAATCTAGTTAAAGGTTCATTGATCTTGTTTACCTTTTCAAAGAACCAGCTCCTGGTTTCATTGATCCTCTGTATTGTTTCTTTAGCCTCTATGTCATTTATTTCCACTCTGATTTTTATTATTTCCTTCCTTCTAGTACCCCTGGGATTTACTTGCTGTTCTTTTTCTAGTTCTTTTAGATGCAGGGTCAAGTTGTTTATTTGAGCTTTTTCTAGTTTCTTAAGGTATGCCTGTAATGTTATGAACTTCCCTCTCAGGACTGCTTTTGCTGTGTCCCATAAATTTTGGTTGATGTATTCTCATTGTAATTCATTTCAAGAAATTTTTTCTTCTTCTTTGATCTCATTGTTAACCCATTCATTATTTAATAACATGCTATTTAGTTTCCAAGTGTTTGAGTGTTTTTCAGTTTTTCTGTTGTGGTTGATTTCTAGTTTCATGCCATTGTGGTCAGAGAAAATGCTTGATATGATTTCAGTCTTCTTAAATTTGTTGAGACTGCTTTTGTGCCCTAACATGTGGTCTACCCTAGAGAACATACTATGAGCACTTGAAAAAATGTATATTCTGCTGTTTTAGGGTGAAAGGTTCTGAAGATATCTATTAAATCCAGTTGATCCTTTAAGTCTGCTGTTTCTTTGTTAATTTTCTTTCTTGAGGATCTATCTAGTGATGTTAATGGGGTATTGAAATCCCTTACTATTATAGTATTGCTGTTGATATCCATCAGAGTCTCCTATATTAGATGCGTAGATATTTATACTGGTTATCTCTTCCTGTTTTATTGCTCCCTTTATCAATATATACGGTCCTTCTTATCTCTTACTATAGCCTTTGTTTTAAAGTCCATTTTGTCTAAGTATTGCTACCCCAGCTTTTTTTAAATTTCCATTTGCATTAAATATTTTTTTCCATCCTTTTACCATCAGTCTAGGTGCATCTTTTGTTTTAAGGTGTGTTTCTTGTTTTTTTTGTTGTTGTTGTTCGTTTTGTTTTTGTATTTTTCTGAAGCTGGAAACGGGGAGAGACAGTCAGACAGACTCCCGCATGCGCCCGACCGGGATCCACCCGGCATGCCCACCAGGGGGCAACGCTCTGCCCACCAGGGGGCGATGCTCTGCCCCTCCGGGGCGTCGCTCTGTTGCGACCAGAGCCACTCTAGCGCCTGGGGCTGAGGCCAAGGAGCCATCCCCAGCGCCCGGGCCATCTTTGCTCCAATGGAGCCTTGCTGCGGGAAGGGAAGAGAGAGACAGAGAGGGAGAGGGGGAGGGGTGGAGAAGCAGATGGGTGCTTCTCCTGTGTGCCCTGGCTGGGAATCGAACCTGGGACTTCCACATGCCAGACCGACGCTCTACCACTGAGCCAACCGGCCAGGGCCAAGGTGTTTTTCTTGTAAACAGCATATGTATGGGTCCTGTTTTCTTATTCGTGCAGCTACCTTATGTCTTTTGATTGGGTCATTTAATCCATTTACATTTAAGGTTATTATTGATATGTAGTTGTTTATTGCCATTTTATTCTTTAAAGCTGTATTCCTCTTTTGCTATATTCTTTTCCTCCTTTGATCTGTTTACAACAGGCCTTTTAGCATTTCTTGTAGCCTTGGTTTGTAGTGAATTCCTTGAGTTTTTTTTTTTTTTTTTTTGTCTGAGAAGCTTTTTATTTCTCCTTCAATTTTAAAGAATAGCCTTGCTGAATAATGTAGTCTTGGTTGTAGGTTCTAGTTCTGCATTACTTTGAATATTTCTTGCCATTCCCTTCTTGCCTCAAGTGTTTCTGTTGAGAAGTTGGATGTCATTATTATGAGGGCTCCTTTGTAGGTGATAGCTTTTTTTCTCTAGCAGCTTTTAATATTTTTTCTTTATCACTTAACTTTGGTATTTTAATTATGATGTGTTTTGGTGTAGATTTCTTTGGGTTTCTCTTTAATGGAATTTTCTGTGCTTCTTGAACATGTTAGACTTTTTTTGTCTCAATTTAGGGAAGTTTTCAAATATGATTTGATTGAACAAAGTTTCTATCCCTTGTTCTTTCTCTTCTTCTTCAAGAACCCCTATGATGCGGATGTTATTTCTCTTCATGTTGTCACAGAGCTCTCTTAGAGTTTTCTCAGACTTTTTGAGTCTCTTCTATTTTTTCTGCTCTAATTTTATGCCTTCATTTATCTTGTCCTCTAACTTGCTGATTCAATCCTCAGCTTCACCCATCCTGCTTTTAATTCCTTCCATTTTGGTCTTCAATTCTGATATTGTATTTGTCATTTCTGACTGATTCTTTTTTATTATTTTAATTTTCTTTTTTATATTTGCTATCTCTTTATTTAGGTTTTTGTAATGACCATCTATTGTTGTTCTAAGTTCTTTGAGCATTCTAACAGTCATTATTTTAAACTCTGTATCCAATAATTTGGTTATATCTGACTCATTCAGGTCCTTCTCTGGGGATTTCTTTTGATTTATTTGGGTTGCATTTCTCTGCCTGCCCATTTTGTCTGTGTATAAGAAGGGTTTGGCCACTGGAGTCCAATGGGTGTTGCCTCTGTGTTCCCTAGGTGTGGTTTGTCTGCAGGCCCACCACCCCCTCTGCCCCACTGCCTAGGGCATTCGAGATGGGCATTGAGGGTGCTGGCCTGCTGCATCTGTCGCTGCATTTTTTTGCCTTTCCTCCACTGGAGGGCTGTGTTCACGTGCAGGCTTTACAAGCCTCAGCTGGTCTTGGCCTTCACCCCACCCCCGATGGTGGGGTTGCTCACCATGCAGGGGCCACAAGCCTGGGCACCAAATACAGGGGTGAGCACCTTTGCTCAGTTGCGGGTCTCTACCTGTTCTCGGGCTTCTGTTCCCCCGCCCTCCGCCTTGTTCATCTGGTCGCAAGGCTTGGTTCTGAGTGGGGCTGCAGGTGCGCTCAGCTGCAGATCTCCACCTTTTCCCCGGCTTTCGCCCCACCCCCACTAGCTGGTGGAGTTGGCTCGTGCTTAGGGTGGCAAGCCTCTGCTCTGTAGGTCGGTGAGGCTGCACACCCACGTGCCCTTGTTTAGTGGTGGGTCTCTGCCTGTTCCGGGCTCCCGCCCTCCCCCCAGCCGGGAGAATTGCTTTCACGTATCCCCTCAGCCCCCTCTGAGCTAGACTGAACTCACACCTAGGCCTCAGGCTTGGCTGGACCAACTTCCTGGGCATGGCTGGACCGGCTTCTGCCTCCACCCAGAAATTGCACTTTGATGTCCTGCCGCTGCCCGTCCTCCAGCAAACCCTGAGCTGTGTTGGTGGGGGCGCTGCAGGTCAGACCCTAACACTCCATATTGTAGTCTGAGAGCTCCCTCCTTCTAAGCGACTCTGCTCTGAGTGCCATGGAAGAGCTTGTTTTGCTGGTATCCTGCTTCCCTTTGCTGGTATTGCTGGTTCCAGGGGAAATATTCACTTCAGATTTGGAGAGTGACTCATCCCAGGGGTTAGGGTGGCTGTCCCTCAAAGTCTTTCTCCTTGTGCCTCCTAGATTACACTCTCTTCCTGCTACTCCGGTCCTCTCCTCTCTTCCCATCCCCCCGTAGCCCTGGGTGGGTGGTTTTGAATGAGCTTTTCTGCATGGTCCCTTTAAGAAGAATCCTGGGTCTGAGAAAACTGTCTCTTTTTCACAAACAGTATCCTGACTTGTTTCACAGCTAAATTCTGTCCATATACCTCTTCTAGGCTCTGGGGCTGCAGTCTGGGGCTTTGTACTTGGGGCTCAGGACCCTTCTCTCTCTGCTAAACTTTCTTCCTGCCATGCGAGTCTCTCCAGGCTGCCATTTGCTCCAGGGAGCTGGGAAGCCATCTCCATGTTTCCGCTTTTCCTACCAGTTTCAGTGTGGCTTCTTCAGTGTTCCTTGGTTGAAGAGTCCTCTTAGTTTAGTTCAAAGATGGTTTTTCAAGATGATGGTTCTAAAAATTAAGTTGTAATCTACTTTGGTTCTGGGAGTTGGAAGTTGGTATGTCTGCCTACTCCATGGCTATCTTGCTGCCTCCAAGCTTACTTTTCATTGATTAATTCATGTATGTACCTCAATGGGGGATCAAAATCGCAACTTTGGCATGTTGGGAATATGCAACTGAGCTACCCAACCAGGGCTTGAAAAATAATTCTTTTTTTTTTTTCAACAAGAGAGAGAGAAGGAAACAGAAATGGACAGACAGTCTGGAAGAGAGAGAGAGATGAGAAGCATCAATTCTTTGTTGTGACATCTTTGTTCATTGACTGCTTTCTTATATGTGCCCTGACTGGGGCAGGGTCAGGGGCGGCTCCGGCAGTGAGTGACCCCTTGCTCTTACTAGCAACCTTGAACTCAAGGTAGCAACTTTGTGCTCAGACCAGCGATCTTTGGGCTCAAGCCAGTGACCATGGGGTCATGTCTATAATCCTAGGCTGAGGTTAGTGACCACAGTGTTTGAACCTGGGTTCTCAGCATCCCAGGCCGATGCTCTATCTACTGCACCACTGCATGGTCAGGCTGGAAGATAATTCTTTAACTTGGAATTTTATAACAATTAGCAAAGGTAATAAGAATGATTAAATTTATATCTATCATAAAATGAAACTTTCTATAACCTAAGATATATGAAATGGACATGAACTTTTAATTAAGTTTAATATAATTATATTTTGCTATTTAATGTTCCACATTAATAACCTTAAGCAACCCTATCAACAGTTTTCTATCTTCACTCTCAACCTTCTTCCTACTAAATCTACTCTTCAAACTCTTAGATCATGTTTCTGATTTCTATGTTTTCTCATTATTTATCTTATTTTGGATTTATTTAGTTTTCTCTGCCAGAACCACATGACTGAATATCTTATTCGCTCTCTTTTATTAATATCTCAGTTATTTGATTTTCCTATTGTTTATTGCCTGCTCAGAAAAACCACAACTCTGAATAAAATTTTATTCAGGCTTTTATGTTTTTAATGGTATAGAATATTCCTAAAAGCATCAAACAACCGCATGTCAGTCCAAATTTAGGTCAGTCCAAGTTCATAATGTCTAATTTCATCTGGGTCCTCAGTGAAGCTCAAAATTCTGTACTTGGTTTGCTTCTTTGTTTCTTTCATACTTTTACGGCCAGTTATTTCTTGCATTCCTTAAGTTCATACATCTCTTTCCATCCCTTACTTATTAGCATCCAGCAGGCTTCCATCATTGCCCCTTTGGAAGTACTCATCAAACTTCATGGTTTTGACTTCTGCATCTGTACTAGAGATTTTCATTTCTATATCTTCTACCTTAAGTTCACTTAGGCAGAGCTTCATATTTATTACTCTCAATACAAAATAAGAATTATCCATTAAACGGCAAGTCTGATCATGACACAACTCATTCAAGAACTCCCAGACTTTCCAGCTTTATCAAAATTACATCCAGAATCATTATCTGACTCTAGGAATTTGCATTCCCCTTTTTCTCTCTGCTTTGAACACCACTTACTCCTTTACAGTGTATAGTGTTCAACTGAGACTTTTTGGTAAGGATATTTACAACTTCACCCTTTTCTTATCCTCCACAAACACACTCTCTAATCGTATTTCCTGCTTTGTTTTTCTACATAGCATATATTAACATCTCTATATTTTACTTTTGTATTTTATTATGTACTTTCTCTCCCATTTCTTCCCTCCCCAAGTACAATATAAGCTTTATGTAAGCAGGGATTTTTGTCTATTTTTTCAACATATCTCTTGAGCCTATTATAGTGTCTGGGAGATACAGATTTTAGCTAAGTAATTGAATAATAGAAAGATCATGGGTTTGGGATTGTAGAGAGTTCACTAATGACATACAGAAGATTGGGCTCATAGAAGAGACAAAGGACTTTCTTAAATCTCAGAAAGACTTGTAAGAAGGTACCTAGATAAAAGGAAGCTTACATGAACCTCTCTTCTTTGGTAATTGCTGACATGAGGGGAGGGATAAAAAACAACACTGAGCCCTGGCTGGATAGCTCTATTTAGAGCATCGTCCAGAAGTGCAGAGGTTGTGGGTTTCATCCCTGTAGGAATATGCTATGAAAATATACAGAGTTAGAATGACAATTAGAGACAGTGAGGCACTGTAGGGTGAAAACCTTGAGCAGACACGAGTCCAGGGATCTCTCTGACCCCGTACTGGAAACAGTGCATGCTGAAAACAGCAAAGCAGCATGATAAGATTCAGTAACACAGAAATGTTTAGGCACTTAGAACAAAGATTAGAAGTCAGCATGTTTCTTGTCTTTACTTCACCCTCTGAAAACTTCTACTGTCTGATTCCTTGAGTTATTTGAACTGGCTAATAAATATGTGAGTAAGGCTGGGGACAAAACTTCAGTCCTCAGGTCTGCTGACTGGGGCTGTTGCCTCCCTTCAGCCCCTCAGAGCATTTCATTTGCTCTCTGAGTAGTTCATTGTCACCATGACAGATCCCCA